>NC_052332.1:41076080-41122574 GCF_016432855.1 Salvelinus namaycush
TGTCCATCTCCTCATAATGTTGGTTTGTTCTCCACAGGCTGTCCATCCTCCTCATAATGTTGGTTTGTTCTCCACAGGGCTGTCCATCCTCCCCTCATAATGTTGGTTTGTTCTCCACAGGGCTGTCCATCCTCTCCTCATAATGTTGGTTTGTTCTCCACAGGGCTGTCCATCCTCCCCTCATAATGTTGGTTTGTTCTCCACAGGGCTGTCCATCCTCCTCTCATAATGTTGGTTTGTTCTCCACAGGGCTGTCCATCCTCCCCTCATAATGTTGGTTTGTTCTCCACAGGGCTGTCCATCCTCCTCTCATAATGTTGGTTGTTCTCCACAGGACTGTCCATCCTCTCCTCATAATGTTGGTTTGTTCTCCACAGGGCTGTCCATCCTTCCTCATAATGTTGGTTTGTTCTCCACAGGGGTCCATCCTCCCCTCATAACGTTGGTTTGTTCTCCACAGGGCTGTCCGTCCTCTCCTCATAACGTTGGTTTGTTCTCCACAGGGCTGTCCATCCTCCTCTCATAATGTGGTTGTTCTCCACAGGACTGTCCATCCTCTCCTCATAATGTTGGTTGTTCTCCACAGGGCTGTCCATCCTCTCCTCATAATGTTGGTTTGTTCTCCACAGGGCTGTCCATCCTCCCTCATAACGTTGGTTTGTTCTCACAGGGCTGTCCGTCCTCTCCTCATAACGTTGGTTTGTTCTCCACAGGGCTGTCCATCCTCCTCTCATAATGTGGTTTGTTTCCACAGGGCTGTCCATCCTCCCCTCATAATGTTGGTTTGTTCTCACAGGGCTGTCCATCCTCCTCTCATAATGTTGGTTTGTTCTCCACAGGGCTGTCCATCCTCCTCTCATAATGTTGGTTTGTTCTCCACAGGACTGTCCATCCTCTCCTCATAATGTTGGTTTGTTCTCCACAGGGCTGTCCATCCTTCTCCTCATAATGTTGGTTTGTTCTCCACAGGGCTGTCCATCCTCCCTCATAATGTTGGTTTGTTCTCCACAGGGCTGTCCGTCCTCTCCTCATAATGTTGGTTTGTTCTCCACAGGGCTGTCCATCCTCCCCTCATAATGTTGGTTGTTCTCCACAGGGCTGTCCATCCTCCTCTCATAATGTTGGTTTGTTCTCCACAGGGCTGTCCATCCTCCCCTCATAATGTTGGTTTGTTCTCCACAGGGCTGTCCATCCTCCACTCATAATGTTGGTTTGTTCTCCACAATGCTGTCCATCCTCCTCTCATAATGTTGGTTTGTTCTCCACAGGGCTGTCCATCCTCTCCTCATAATGTTGGTTTGTTCTCCACAGGACTGTCCATCCTCCTCTCATAATGTTGGTTTGTTCTCCACAGGGCTGTCCATCCTCCCCTCATAATGTTGGTTTGTACTCCACAGGGCTGTCCATCCTCCTCTCATAATGTTGGTTTGTTCTCCACAGGGCTGTCCATCCTCCCCTCATAATGTTGGTTTGTTCTCCACAGGGCTGTCCATCCTCCTGACATAATGTTGGTTTGTTCTCCACAGGGCTGTCCATAGGCCTCTCATAATGTTGGTTTGTTCTCCACAGGACAGTCCATCCTCTCCTCATAATGTTGGTTTGTTCTCCACAGGGCTGTCCATCCTCTCCTCATAATGTTGGTTTGTTCTCCACAGGGCTGTCCATCCTCCCCTCATAATGTTGGTTTGTTCTCCACAGGGCTGTCCATCCTCCACTCATAATGTTGGTTTGTTCTCCACAATGCTGTCCATCCTCCTCTCATAATGTTGGTTTGTTCTCCACAGGGCTGTCCATCCTCTCCTCATAATGTTGGTTTGTTCTCCACAGGACTGTCCATCCTCCTCTCATAATGTTGGTTTGTTCTCCACAGGGCTGTCCATCCTCCCCTCATAATGTTGGTTTGTTCTCCACAGGGCTGTCCATCCTCTCCTCATAATGTTGGTTTGTTCTCCACAGGGCTGTCCATCCTCCCCTCATAATGTTGGTTTGTTCTCCACAGGGCTGTCCATCCTCTCCTCATAATGTTGGTTTGTTCTCCACAGGGCTGTCCATCCTCCCCTCATAATGTTGGTTTGTTCTCCACAGGGCTGTCCATCCTCTCCTCATAATGTTGGTTTGTTCTCCACAGGGCTGTCCATCCTCCCCTCATAATGTTGGTTTGTTCTCCACAGGGCTGTCCATCTTCCCCTCATAATGTTGGTTTGTTCTCCACAGGGCTGTCCATCCTCCTGTCATAATGTTGGTTTGTTCTCCACAGGGCTGTCCATCCTCCTGTCATAATGTTGGTTTGTTCTCCACAGGGCTGTCCGTCCTCTCCTCATAATGTTGGTTTGTTCTCCACAGGGCTGTCCATCCTCCCCTCATAATGTTGGTTTGTTCTCCACAGGGCTGTCCATCCTCCTCTCATAATGTTGGTTTGTTCTCCACAGGGCTGTCCATCCTCCTCTCATAATGTTGGTTTCTTCTCCACAGGGCTGTCCATCCTCCTCTCATAATATTGGTTTGTTCTCCACAGGGCTGTCCATCCTCCTCTCATAATGTTGGTTTGTTCTCCACAGGGCTGTCCATCCTCCCCTCATAATGTTGGTTTGTTCTCCACAGGGCTGTCCATCCTCCTCTCATAATGTTGGTTTGTTCTCCACAGGGCTGTCCATCCTCCTCTCATAATGTTGGTTTGTTCTCCACAGGACTGTCCATCCTCTCCTCATAATGTTGGTTTGTTCTCCACAGGGCTGTCCATCCTCTCCTCATAATGTTGGTTTGTTCTCCACAGGGCTGTCCATCCTCCCCTCATAATGTTGGTTTGTTCTCCACAGGGCTGTCCGTCCTCTCCTCATAATGTTGGTTTGTTCTCCACAGGGCTGTCCATCCTCCTCTCATAATGTTGGTTTGTTCTCCACAGGGCTGTCCATCCTCCTGTCATAATGTTGGTTTGTTCTCCACAGGGCTGTCCATCCTCCTGTCATAATGTTGGTTTGTTCTCCACAGGGCTGTCCGTCCTCTCCTCATAATGTTGGTTTGTTCTCCACAGGGCTGTCCATCCTCCCCTCATAATGTTGGTTTGTTCTCCACAGGGCTGTCCATCGTCCTCTCATAATGTTGGTTTGTTCTCCACAGGGCTGTTCATCCTCCCCTCATAATGTTGGTTTGTTCTCCACAGGGCTGTCCATCCTCCTCTCATAATATTGGTTTGTTCTCCACAGGGCTGTCCATCCTCCTCTCATAATGTTGGTTTGTTCTCCACAGGGCTGTCCATCCTCCCCTCATAATGTTGGTTTGTTCTCCACAGGGCTGTCCATCCTCCTCTCATAATGTTGGTTTGTTCTCCACAGGGCTGTCCATCCTCCTCTCATAATGTTGGTTTGTTCTCCACAGGACTGTCCATCCTCTCCTCATAATGTTGGTTTGTTCTCCACAGGGCTGTCCATCCTCTCCTCATAATGTTGGTTTGTTCTCCACAGGGCTGTCCATCCTCCCCTCATAATGTTGGTTTGTTCTCCACAGGGCTGTCCGTCCTCTCCTCATAATGTTGGTTTGTTCTCCACAGGGCTGTCCATCCTCCCCTCATAATGTTGGTTTGTTCTCCACAGGGCTGTCCATCCTCCTCTCATAATGTTGGTTTGTTCTCCACAGGGCTGTCCATCCTCCCCTCATAATGTTGGTTTGTTCTCCACAGGGCTGTCCATCCTCCACTCATAATGTTGGTTTGTTCTCCACAATGCTGTCCATCCTCCTCTCATAATGTTGGTTTGTTCTCCACAGGGCTGTCCATCCTCTCCTCATAATGTTGGTTTGTTCTCCACAGGACTGTCCATCCTCCTCTCATAATGTTGGTTTGTTCTCCACAGGGCTGTCCATCCTCCCCTCATAATGTTGGTTTGTACTCCACAGGGCTGTCCATCCTCCTCTCATAATGTTGGTTTGTTCTCCACAGGGCTGTCCATCCTCCCCTCATAATGTTGGTTTGTTCTCCACAGGGCTGTCCATCCTCCTGACATAATGTTGGTTTGTTCTCCACAGGGCTGTCCATAGGCCTCTCATAATGTTGGTTTGTTCTCCACAGGACAGTCCATCCTCTCCTCATAATGTTGGTTTGTTCTCCACAGGGCTGTCCATCCTCTCCTCATAATGTTGGTTTGTTCTCCACAGGGCTGTCCATCCTCCCCTCATAATGTTGGTTTGTTCTCCACAGGGCTGTCCATCCTCCACTCATAATGTTGGTTTGTTCTCCACAATGCTGTCCATCCTCCTCTCATAATGTTGGTTTGTTCTCCACAGGGCTGTCCATCCTCTCCTAATGTTGGTTTGTTCTCCACAGGACTGTCCATCCTCCTCTCATAATGTTGGTTTGTTCTCCACAGGGCTGTCCATCCTCCCCTCATAATGTTGGTTTGTTCTCCACAGGGCTGTCCATCCTCTCCTCATAATGTTGGTTTGTTCTCCACAGGGCTGTCCATCCTCCCCTCATAATGTTGGTTTGTTCTCCACAGGGCTGTCCATCCTCTCCTCATAATGTTGGTTTGTTCTCCACAGGGCTGTCCATCCTCCCCTCATAATGTTGGTTTGTTCTCCACAGGGCTGTCCATCCTCTCCTCATAATGTTGGTTTGTTCTCCACAGGGCTGTCCATCCTCCCCTCATAATGTTGGTTTGTTCTCCACAGGGCTGTCCATCCTCCTCTCATAATGTTGGTTTGTTCTCCACAGGGCTGTCCATCCTCCCCTCATAATGTTGGTTTGTTCTCCACAGGGCTGTCCATCCTCCTCTCATAATGTTGGTTTGTTCTCCACAGGACTGTCCATCCTCTCCTCATAATGTTGGTTTGTTCTCCACAGGGCTGTCCATCCTCTCCTCATAATGTTGGTTTGTTCTCCACAGGGCTGTCCATCCTCCCCTCATAACGTTGGTTTGTTCTCCACAGGGCTGTCCGTCCTCTCCTCATAACGTTGGTTTGTTCTCCACAGGGCTGTCCATCCTCCTCTCATAATGTTGGTTTGTTCTCCACAGGACTGTCCATCCTCTCCTCATAATGTTGGTTTGTTCTCCACAGGGCTGTCCATCCTCTCCTCATAATGTTGGTTTGTTCTCCACAGGGCTGTCCATCCTCCCCTCATAACGTTGGTTTGTTCTCCACAGGGCTGTCCGTCCTCTCCTCATAACGTTGGTTTGTTCTCCACAGGGCTGTCCATCCTCCTCTCATAATGTTGGTTTGTTCTCCACAGGGCTGTCCATCCTCCCCTCATAATGTTGGTTTGTTCTCCACAGGGCTGTCCATCCTCCTCTCATAATGTTGGTTTGTTCTCCACAGGGCTGTCCATCCTCCTCTCATAATGTTGGTTTGTTCTCCACAGGACTGTCCATCCTCTCCTCATAATGTTGGTTTGTTCTCCACAGGGCTGTCCATCCTCTCCTCATAATGTTGGTTTGTTCTCCACAGGGCTGTCCATCCTCCCCTCATAATGTTGGTTTGTTCTCCACAGGGCTGTCCGTCCTCTCCTCATAATGTTGGTTTGTTCTCCACAGGGCTGTCCATCCTCCCCTCATAATGTTGGTTTGTTCTCCACAGGGCTGTCCATCGTCCTCTCATAATGTTGGTTTGTTCTCCACAGGGCTGTCCATCCTCCCCTCATAATGTTGGTTTGTTTTCCACAGGGCTGTCCATCCTCCACTCATAATGTTGGTTTGTTCTCCACAATGCTGTCCATCCTCCTCTCATAATGTTGGTTTGTTCTCCACAGGGCTGTCCATCCTCTCCTCATAATGTTGGTTTGTTCTCCACAGGACTGTCCATCCTCCTCTCATAATGTTGGTTTGTTCTCCACAGGGCTGTCCATCCTCCCCTCATAATGTTGGTTTGTACTCCACAGGGCTGTCCATCCTCCTCTCATAATGTTGGTTTGTTCTCCACAGGGCTGTCCATCCTCCCCTCATAATGTTGGTTTGTTCTCCACAGGGCTGTCCATCCTCCTGACATAATGTTGGTTTGTTCTCCACAGGGCTGTCCATAGGCCTCTCATAATGTTGGTTTGTTCTCCACAGGACAGTCCATCCTCTCCTCATAATGTTGGTTTGTTCTCCACAGGGCTGTCCATCCTCTCCTCATAATGTTGGTTTGTTCTCCACAGGGCTGTCCATCCTCCCCTCATAATGTTGGTTTGTTCTCCACAGGGCTGTCCATCCTCCACTCATAATGTTGGTTTGTTCTCCACAATGCTGTCCATCCTCCTCTCATAATGTTGGTTTGTTCTCCACAGGGCTGTCCATCCTCTCCTCATAATGTTGGTTTGTTCTCCACAGGACTGTCCATCCTCCTCTCATAATGTTGGTTTGTTCTCCACAGGGCTGTCCATCCTCCCCTCATAATGTTGGTTTGTTCTCCACAGGGCTGTCCATCCTCTCCTCATAATGTTGGTTTGTTCTCCACAGGGCTGTCCATCCTCCCCTCATAATGTTGGTTTGTTCTCCACAGGGCTGTCCATCCTCTCCTCATAATGTTGGTTTGTTCTCCACAGGGCTGTCCATCCTCCCCTCATAATGTTGGTTTGTTCTCCACAGGGCTGTCCATCCTCTCCTCATAATGTTGGTTTGTTCTCCACAGGGCTGTCCATCCTCCCCTCATAATGTTGGTTTGTTCTCCACAGGGCTGTCCATCTTCCCCTCATAATGTTGGTTTGTTCTCCACAGGGCTGTCCATCCTCCTGTCATAATGTTGGTTTGTTCTCCACAGGGCTGTCCATCCTCCTGTCATAATGTTGGTTTGTTCTCCACAGGGCTGTCCGTCCTCTCCTCATAATGTTGGTTTGTTCTCCACAGGGCTGTCCATCCTCCCCTCATAATGTTGGTTTGTTCTCCACAGGGCTGTCCATCCTCCTCTCATAATGTTGGTTTGTTCTCCACAGGGCTGTCCATCCTCCTCTCATAATGTTGGTTTCTTCTCCACAGGGCTGTCCATCCTCCCCTCATAATGTTGGTTTGTCCTCAACAGAGCTGTCCATCCTCCACTCATAATGTTGGTTTGTTCTCCACAGGGCTGTCCATCCTTCTCTCATAATGTTGGTTTGTTCTCCACAGGGCTGTCCATCCTCCACTCATGATGTTGGTTTGTTCTCCACAGGGCTGTCCATCCTCCTCTCATAATGTTGGGTTTGTTCTCCACAATGCTGTCCATCCTCATCTCATAATGTTGGTTTGTTCTCCACAGGGCTGTCCATCCTCTCCTCATAATGTTGGTTGTCACTCCACAGGGCTGTCCATCCTCCTCTCATAATGTTGGTTTGTTCTCCACAGGGCTGTCCATCCTCCCCTCATAATGTTGGTTTGTTCTCCACAGGGCTGTCCATCCTCCTCTCATAATGTTGGTTTGTTCTCCACAGGGCTGTCCATCCTCCCCTCATAATGTTGGTTTGTTCTCCACAGGGCTGTCCATCCTCCCCTCATAATGTTGGTTTGTTCTCCACAGGGCTGTCCATCCTCCCCTCATAATGTTGGGTTTGTTCTCCACAATGCTGTCCATCCTCATCTCATAATGTTGGTTTGTTCTCCACAGGGCTGTCCATCCTCTCCTCATAATGTTGGTTGTCACTCCACAGGGCTGTCCATCCTCCTCTCATAATGTTGGTTTGTTCTCCACAGGGCTGTCCATCCTCCCCTCATAATGTTGGTTTGTTCTCCACAGGGCTGTCCATCCTCCCCTCATAATGTTGGTTTGTTCTCCACAGGGCTGTCCATCCTCCCCTCATAATGTTGGTTTGTTCTCCACAGGGCTGTCCATCCTCCTCTCATAATGTTGGTTTGTTCTCCACAGGGCTGTCCATCCTCCTCTCATAATGTTGGTTTGTTCTCCACAGGGCTGTCCATCCTCCCCTCATAATGTTGGTTTGTTCTCCACAGGGCTGTCCATCCTCCCTCATAATGTTGGTTTGTTCTCCACAGGGCTACCCATCCTCCTCTCATAATGTTGGTTTGTTCTCCACAGGGCTGTCCATCCTCCCCTCATAATGTTGGTTTGTCCTCAACAGAGCTGTCCATCCTCCACTCATAATGTTGGTTTGTTCTCCACAGGGCTGTCCATCCTCCCCTCATAATGTTGGTTTGTTCTCCACAGGGCTGTCCATCCTCCACTCATGATGTTGGTTTGTTCTCCACAGGGCTGTCCATCCTCCCCTCATAATGTTGGGTTTGTTCTCCACAATGCTGTCCATCCTCCTCTCATAATGTTGGTTTGTTCTCCACAGGGCTGTCCATCGTCCTCTCATAATGTTGGTTTGTTCTCCACAGGGCTGTCCATCCTCCTCTCATAATGTTGGTTTGTTCTCCAAGGGCTGTCCATCCTCCTCTCATAATGTTGGTTTGTTCTCCACAGGGCTGTCCATCCTCACCTCATAATGTTGGTTTGTTCTCCACAGGGCTGTCCATCCTCCTCTCATAATGTTGGTTTGTTCTCCACAGGGCTGTCCATCCTCCCCTCATAATGTTGGTTTGTTCTCCACAGGGCTGTCCATCCTCCCCTCATAATGTTGGTTTGTTCTCCACAGGGCTGTCCATCCTCCCCTCATAATGTTGGTTTATTCTCCACAGGGATGTCCATCCTCCACTCATAATGTTGGTTTGTTCTCCACAGGGCTGTCCATCCTCCTCTCATAATGTTGGTTTGTTCTCCACAGGGCTGTCCATCCTCCTGTCATAATGTTGGTTTGTTCTCCACAGGGCTGTCCATCCTCCCCTCATAATGTTGGTTTGTTCTCCACAGGACTGTCCATCCTCTCCTCATAATGTTGGTTTGTTCTCCACAGGGCTGTCCATCCTCCCCTCATAACGTTGGTTTGTTCTCCACAGGGCTGTCCATCCTCCTCTCATAATGTTGGTTTGTTCTCCACAGGGCTGTCCATCCTCCTGTCATAATGTTGGTTTGTTCTCCACAGGGCTGTCCATCCTCCCCTCATAATGTTGGTTTGTTCTCCACAGGGCTGTCCATCCTCTCCTCATAATGTTGGTTTGTTCTCCACAGGGCTGTCCATCCTCCCCTCATAATGTTGGTTTGTTCTCCACAGGGCTGTCCATCCTCCTCTCATAATGTTGGTTTGTTCTCCACAGGGCTGTCCATCCTCCTCTCATAATGTTGGTTTGTTCTCCACAGGGCTGTCCATCCTCCTCTCATAATGTTGGTTTGTTCTCCACTGGGCTGTCCATCCTCCTCTCATAATGTTGGTTTGTTCTCCACAGGGCTGTCCATCCTCCTCTCATAATGTTGGTTTGTTCTCCACAGGGCTGTCCATCCTCCTCTCATAATGTTGGTTTGTTCTCCACTGGGCTGTCCATCCTCCTGTCATAATGTTGGGTTTGTTCTCCACAGGGCTGTCCATCCTCTCCTCATAATGTTGGTTTGTTCTCCACAGGGCTGTCCATCCTCCCCTCATAATGTTGGTTTGTTCTCCACAGGGCTGTCCATCCTCCCCTCATAACGTTGGTTTGTTCTCCACAAGGCTGTCCATCCTCTCCTCATAATGTTGGTTTGTTCCCCACAGGACTGTCCATCCTCACCTCATAATGTTGGTTTGTTCTCCACAGGGCTGTCCATCCTCTCCTCATAATGTTGGTTTGTTCTCCACAAGGCTGTCCATCCTCCTCTCATAATGTTGGTTTGTTCTCCACAGGGCTGTCCATCCTCCTCTCATAATGTTGGTTTGTTCTCCTCAGGGCTGTCCATCCTCCCCTCATAATGTTGGTTTGTTCTCCACAGGGCTGTCCATCCTCCCCTCATAATGTTGGTTTGTTCTCCACAGGGCTGTCCATCCTCCCCTCATAATGTTGGTTTGTTCTCCACAGGACTGTCCATCCTCTCCTCATAATGTTGGTTTGTTCTCCACAGGGCTGTCCATCCTCTCCTCATAATGTTGGTTTGTTCTCCACAGGGCTGTCCATCCTCTCCTCATAATGTTGGTTTGTTCTCCACAATGCTGTCCATCCTCCCCTCATAATGTTGGTTTGTTCTCCACAGGGCTGTCCATCCTCCTCTCATAATGTTGGTTTGTTCTCCACAGGGCTGTCCATCCTCCCCTCATAATGTTGGTTTGTTCTCCACAGGGCTGTCCATCCTCCTCTCATAATGTTGGTTTGTTCTCCACAGGGCTGTCCATCCTCCTCTCATAATGTTGGTTTGTTCTCCACAGGGCTGTCCATCCTCTCCTCATAATGTTGGTTTGTTCTCCACAGGGCTGTCCATCCTCCCCTCATAATGTTGGTTTGTTCTCCACAGGGCTGTCCATCCTCCTCTCATAATGTTGGTTTGTTCTCCACAGGGCTGTCCATCCTCTCCTCATAATGTTGGTTTGTTCTCCACAGGGCTGTCCATCCTCCCCTCATAATGTTGGTTTGTTCTCCACAGGGCTGTCCATCCTCCTGTCATAATGTTGGTTTGTTCTCCACAGGGCTGTCCATCCTCCTGTCATAATGTTGGTTTGTTCTCCACAGGGCTGTCCGTCCTCCTCTCATAATGTTGGTTTGTTCTCCACAGGGCTGTCCATCCTCCTGTCATAATGTTGGTTTGTTCTCCACAGGGCTGTCCATCCTCCCCTCATCCTTCCTTCATCAGTTCCACTTTGTGAACATGACTAAGTCCTGGACTGAAGCTCAGACTGTCTGCAGACAGAACTACACTGACCTGGCGAACATCAATGACATGGCAGATATGAAGAAGCTCAATAACACAGTAGAAGCTGATCGGATAGGATCAGCCTGGATAGGGCTGTATCTCAGCAGCTGGAGGTGGTCTCTCGGAAACAGAGCGTTAGATGGGGAGGGATTTTGGGCCCCAGGACAGCCAAAAAATGATCCCAACAACATAAAGTTCTGTGCGTCTATGATGAAAAATGCGTCTTGGCAGGATGACAATTGTAACAGTGGAAGGTATTTTGTCTGCTATGATGGTGAGTTCCCATGTCCATTTCCTCATCAA
Source organism: Salvelinus namaycush (assembly GCF_016432855.1). Lineage (NCBI taxonomy): Eukaryota > Metazoa > Chordata > Actinopteri > Salmoniformes > Salmonidae > Salvelinus > Salvelinus namaycush. The sequence goes on from NC_052332.1 coordinate 41,087,034, forward strand.
TCAACGATGTTGTCATGTACCAAATCATTTTTTTCAGATACGAGATTCATTTTTCATCAACCTTTTTTTAACAAACAATTTATATACAAACATTCATCTGTATTTCTATTCTGTTATGTCTTTGTTTCAAATAGAAGAAAATGCGACCAATAAGTACATTCTCATCCATGAATTTAAGACTTGGAGTGAAGCTCAGAGCTACTGTCGGGGGAATTACACAGACCTGGCCAGTGTGAGGAACACAACAGAGATGGAGGCCATAAAGACTATCTTACTAAAATCTGACAACAATCAACCAGTGTGGATTGGCCTGAATAAATCTCTTGGAGTCTGGTCTGACCAGAGTGGCTCCTCCTACAGGAACTGGGACTTTGGCGAGCCAAATGGGGCAGGTAGGGGAAGTCAGGGAGGAGACTTCTGTGGAGAAGTAAAACAATTTGGAAAGTGGAACGATAAAGGATGTACTCAGAAAATTCCCTTTATTTGCTACGATGGTGAGCTGCTGACAAAAATCCTCAATATAGATCTACATTTAACATTCAATATTACTGTAAAGTACTAATGAGAGAGACTGAACATTTTGGGTAGGGGATGGAGGGGTTGAGATGGGGGTGAATGTTGACTGAATAACATTACTTTTCCTTGTTTTACTTATCATGAGTCTCTGTATCCCCCTCTTCTTCCTCCAGATGAACTGGTCCTGGTCTCAGAGAACAAGACGTGGTCAGAAGCCCTGTGGCACTGCAGAGATCTGGACATGGAGCTGGTGTCTGCCCACAACCAGAACATCCAGCACTGGGTCCAACAGAGAGCCAAGAAGGCCTCCACTCCCTTCGTCTGGCTGGGCCTGAGGTACACCTGCACCCTGGACTTCTGGTTCTGGGTGAATGGAGAAGAGTCCTGCTACCACAACTGGGCCAACAGGGAGGGCTACGACACCATTAAGGAGCAGTGTGGGAACACGGGGGCCATACAGAGAGACGGGGGACAGTGGGTCGGCAAGTCTGAGACTGAGAGATTCAACTTCATCTGCAGCAACAGTACTGGTGAGATTTGATCTCTTTCTTTCGATGTGTTGAACCTCTCTACACCTCTACCCCTCTCTACACCTCTACCCCTCTCTACACCTCTACCCCTCTCTACACCTCTACCCCTCTCTACACCTCTACCCCTCTCTACACCTCTACCCCTCTCTACACCTCTACCCCTCTCTACACCTCTACCCCTCTCTACACCTCTACCTCTCTCTACACCTCTACCCCTCTCTACACCTCTACCCCTCTCTACACCTCTACCTCTCTCTACACCTCTACCCCTCTCTACACCTATACCCCTCTCTACCCCGTTCTCTCTACCTACCCCTCTCTACACCTCTACCCCTCTCTACACCTCTACCCCTCTCTACACCTCTACCCCTCTCTACACCTCTCTAGACCTCTACCCCTCTCTAGACCTCTACCCCTCTCTAGACCTCTACCCCTCTCTAGACCTCTACCCCTCTCTACACCTCTACCCCTCTCTATACCTCTACCCATCTCTACACCTCTACCCATCTCTACACCTCTACCCCCTCTACACCTCTACACCTCTACCCCTCTCTACACCTCTACCCCTCTCTATACCTCTACCCCTCTCTACCTACCCCTCTCTACACCTCTACCCCTCTCTACACCTCTACCCCTCTCTTTCTTCCTACCCCTGTCTAGACCTCTACCCCTCTCTACACCTCTACCCCTCTCTAGACCTCTACCCCTCTCTAGACCTCTACCCCTCTCTAGACCTCTACCCCTCTCTACACCTCTACCCCTCTCTACACCTCTACCCATCTCTACACCTCTACCCATCTCTACACCTCTACCCCCTCTACACCTCTACACCTCTACCCCTCTCTACACCTCTACCCCTCTCTATACCTCTACCCCTCTCTACCTACCCCTCTCTACACCTCTACCCCTCTCTACACCTCTACCCCTCTCTACACCTCTACCCCTCTCTACACCTCTACCCCTCTCTACACCTCTACCCCTCTCTTTCTACCTACCCCTGTCTAGACCTCTACCCCTCTCTACACCTCTACCCCTCTCTACCTACCCCTCTCTAGACCTCTACCCCTCTCTACACCTCTCTCTCTCTCTCTAACAACAGTAAACATTACACTCATTACACTCCTCTATCTCTCTATTTTGCAAATGTATTTCCTGATATTCTTTTCACAGTATTATATTTCCTTTATGCTCTAATCTAGATTACTAGAACCAGACCCTGTTCTGTAGACCAGCTGAACACTACAGTCCAACACATTGTTCCAGACCCTGCTCTGTAGACCAGTTGAACACTACAGTCCAGAATGTTCCAGACCCTGCTCTGTAGACCAGCTGAACAATACAGTCTAGAATGTTCCAGATATACTCAGATTAACATTATATAAGGTGATGGATGCAGGATATTTTCAATAATATACATTTTTTATTATCATATTTTGTTTGAATATTGTAACACACTGTTACTGTTTCCATATTTATTATAGTACCTGTTGATAATATCGATATCATGCTGTTACTGTTTCCAAAGTTATTATAGTACCTGTTGATAATATCGATATCATGCTTTTACTGTTTCCAAAGTTATTATAGTACCTGTTGATAATATCGATATCATGCTTTTACTGTTTCCAAAGTTATTATAGTACCTGTTGATAATATCGATATCATGCTTTTACTGTTTCCAAAGTTATTATAGTACCTGTTGATAATATCGATATCATGCTGTTACTGTTTCCATTGTGTATTTTTCTTAAAAACACTAATAATCAGATAAAAACACTAACATTTTAAGGTCTTTTGAGTTGTTTACTGCTCTATCAAGTGATAAATAATAATATTAACAATAATAACCTTTTAGGAGACACTTTTATCTGAAGTGATTTATGTTCATGTATAGACTTTACATAGGGGTGGTCCCAGGAATCAAACCCACAGTTCTGGCATTGCAAGCACCCTGCTCTACCAACCATAGCCACAGGAAGTAGTTTGGGTTGAGGGTGGGTGCTGAAATGTTTTGGTGACGGGTCACAACTTATTTCTAAGTGAAAACTGAAAATCATTACTTTATAGTAGACACTCTTAATCAGATCAACTTCCAGTAGTGAATGTAATCATTTAATACATTTTGGTTACTGGTCCCACGTGGGAATCGAACACACACACCTAGCGTTGAAAACACCATTCCCTACCAACTGAGCCACATCTAGACATCACCACAAACCGCTTGATGTCTCAATGTGCTCTCTTACTGGATTGTATTGTTCTTTATGGTGATGTAAAGTCTACAGGTACAAACCTAGATGACCAGCCTCTGTACAATACACCAATGTACATTTACAGTGAGTGGTTTGTAAGGCTGGTCAGTTAATACTCCACAGAAAGTGGTTAATTTCCATGTTATTTGATCAATAAAAATATTTAATTTGACGTGGACGTGTTGTGTCTTCGCCCATAATTGTGGACATTTTGGTGAAAAATGTTGAGTGAGGACAGGGTTTTGTTCTTTCTGGATCCCATTAGAATGACATCACAGATAAAGGGAGAGGGTTGTGTTCTTTCTGGATCCAATTAGAATGACATCACAGATAAAGGGACATGGTTTTGTTCTTTCTGGATCCCATTAGAATGACATCACAGAGAAAGGGACAGGGTTTTGTTCTTTCTGGATCCCATTAGAATGACATCACAGATAAAGGGAGAGGGTTGTGTTCTTTCTGGATCCCATTAGAATGACATCACAGATAAAGGGACATGGTTTTGTTCTTTCTGGATCCCATTAGAATGACATCACAGATAAAGGAACAGGGTTTTGTTCTTTCTGGATCCCATTAGAATGACATCACAGATAAAGGGAGAGGGTTTTGTTCTTTCTGGATCCCATTAGAATGACATCACAGATAAATGGACAGGGTTTTGTTCTTTCTGGATCCCATTAGAATGACATCACAGATAAAGGGACAGGGTTTTGTTCTTCCTGGATTCCATTAGAATGACATCACAGATAAAGAGACAGGGTTTTGTTCTTTCTGGATCCCATTAGAATGACATCACAGATAAAGGGACAGGGTTTTGTTCTTTCTGGATCCCACTAGAATGACATCACAGATAAAGGAACAGGGTTTTGTTCTTTCTGGATCCCATTAGAATGACATCACAGATAAAGGGATAGGGTTTTGTTCTTTCTGGATCCCATTAGAATGACATCACAGATAAAGGGAGAGGGTTTTGTTCTTTCTGGATTCCATTAGAATGACATCACAGAGAAAGGGACATGGTTTTGCTCTTTCTGGATCCAATTAGAATGACATCACAGATAAAGGAACAGGGTTTTGTTCTTTCTGGATCCCATTAGAATGACATCACAGATAAAGGAACAGGGTTTTGTTCTTTCTGGATCCAATTAGAATGACATCACAGATAAAGGGAGAGGGTTGTGTTCTTTCTGGATCCCATTAGAATGACATCACAGATAAAGGGACAGGGTTTTGTTCTTTCTGGATCCCATTAGAATGACATCACAGATAAAGGGACAGGGTTGTGTTCTTTCTGGATTCCATTAGAATGACATCACAGATAAAGGGACATGGTTTTGTTCTTTCTGGATCCAATTAGAATGACATCACAGATAAAGGGACATGGTTTTGTTCTTTCTGGATCCCATTAGAATGACATCACAGAGAAAGGGACATGGTTTTGCTCTTTCTGGATCCCATTAGAATGACATCACAGATAAAGGAACAGGGTTTTGTTCTTTCTGGATCCCATTAGAATGACATCACAGATAAAGGGACAGGGTTTTGTTCTTCCTGGATTCCATTAGAATGACATCACAGATAAAGAGACAGGGTTTTGTTCTTTCTGGATCCCATTAGAATGACATCACAGATAAAGGGACAGGGTTTTGTTCTTTCTGGATCCCACTAGAATGACATCACAGATAAAGGAACAGGGTTTTGTTCTTTCTGGATCCCATTAGAATGACATCACAGATAAAGGGATAGGGTTTTGTTCTTTCTGGATCCCATTAGAATGACATCACAGATAAAGGGAGAGGGTTTTGTTCTTTCTGGATTCCATTAGAATGACATCACAGAGAAAGGGACATGGTTTTGCTCTTTCTGGATCCAATTAGAATGACATCACAGATAAAGGAACAGGGTTTTGTTCTTTCTGGATCCCATTAGAATGACATCACAGATAAAGGAACAGGGTTTTGTTCTTTCTGGATCCAATTAGAATGACATCACAGATAAAGGGAGAGGGTTGTGTTCTTTCTGGATCCCATTAGAATGACATCACAGATAAAGGGACAGGGTTTTGTTCTTTCTGGATCCCATTAGAATGACATCACAGATAAAGGGACAGGGTTGTGTTCTTTCTGGATTCCATTAGAATGACATCACAGATAAAGGGACATGGTTTTGTTCTTTCTGGATCCAATTAGAATGACATCACAGATAAAGGGACATGGTTTTGTTCTTTCTGGATCCCATTAGAATGACATCACAGAGAAAGGGACATGGTTTTGCTCTTTCTGGATCCCATTAGAATGACATCACAGATAAAGGAACAGGGTTTTTTTCTTTCTGGATCCCATTAGAATGACATCACAGATAAAGGAACAGGGTTTTTTTCTTTCTGGATCCCATTAGAATGACATCACAGATAAAGGGACAGGGTTTTGTTCTTTCTGGATTCCATTAGAATGACATCACAGATAAAGGGACAGGGTTTTGTTCTTTCTGGATCCCATTAGAATGACATCACAGATAAAGGGACAGGGTTTTGTTCTTTCTGGATTCCATTAGAATGACATCACAGATAAAGGAACAGGGCAACAAGTCTTACAATTCCAACTGTTGAATCCTGAAAAAATGTGTAATTATATATACAACTACCTTTTTTGCCAAAGTAGAGATGCTGAAAAATGTTTTGTTAATTACGTTTTATTTTGATTTGTAAGGGGGTGACAACAACCTCAGCACCTCTACTTCCTGCGGCTATGCTGCCAACTAAGCTACATTTACACTGTTACTGTTTACATAGTTACAATTACATTTTATAAAGAATATTTGTCATAGATGTTACTTAATATTTAAGTTGAACTTCTAGTTTGTTTGTTACAGTTAATTTGGAGTTCAACAAACACTTTTGTTATTTCATTTTAATGATTAACTTGTGTTTTTAAACAGTTAATGTATTAGTTATTTGATTTATCAATAATGTAATTGTGTGATACTTATTTGGAGGATATGCCAAATGTGATTCTTCGTAGTGGTGGAAAGTCTATATCCAACTAATCGATTGTTACGTTCCTCAGCTAGAAAAACAAATGATGTCACTCAAACAGAAGGGAGAACTAACAAAGTCACTGACAAACCATCAAATGGAACAGGTGGGTGTTTAGGACGGGTTCTGAAAGACACTCATGGCGGTGTCCACTGAAAGTTGACTATCAATAACAACTGGAACCTATAACAGACCCTCCATGAGCGCCCACTAAATTTGCCCAAGAAGAGGCAAACAAAATAAAAACCCACCAAACTTAAAGACAGGAAGCAAACCTAAAAGTGGAGCAAAAAGAAAACAGGGAAGATCAGATAAAGATTGTTTTTCTAGAAATAACATAGAGAACAAACTAAAGAGAACTGGGCCAGCCACTCTTAAATAGAACCTGGGCCAGCCACTCTTAAATAGAACCTGGGCCAGTCACTCTTAAATAGAACCTGGGCCAGCCACTCTTAAATAGAACCTGGGCCAGTCACTCTAAAATAGAACCTGGGCCAGCCACTCTTAAATAGAACCTGGGCCATCCACTCTTAAATAGAACCTGGGCCATCCACTCTAAAATAGAACCTGGGCCATCCACTCTTAAATAGAACCTGGGCCATCCACTCTTAAATAGAACCTGGGCCATCCACTCTAAAATAGAACCTGGGCCATCCAATCTTAAATAGAACCTGGGCCATCCACTCTTAAATAGAACCTGGGCCATCCACTCTTAAATAGCACTGGGCCAGCACAGCTGAAACACCTTCCCACTAACGAGATGGACAAGAAAGCACAGATGTAACACGTACTAACGAGGTGACACCAATCGGTGCGCCCAACGTGCTAATGTGCTAAAGTCCAAACTCGAAACTCGAAAATCCAAAGCCTATAATATGATTAGAATGCCTTAGTTGCAAAACCTCTATATTGTATTACTTGTGATGAATTCAAATTGCTAATGTTCATCCTAATTAGTATTGGATCACATGTTTACTGTTTACATGATGTGAAAATATACACTGTGCTTATGTTGTTTTTTAATGTTAATTTGTTGACTGAATTTAATTGGATTGATTGATTTATATTTGAATAAAGTTTATTTAGTTTCAGAGTGGACTGATTGTAAACCGTGGATCTGTTTTTCTAGGATCTGAAGCCAGGTCCAACAACAACAGAGACAGTGTTCCTACTGACTAACGGATGATCTGAGGTCAGGTCTAACATCCTGTATACAACAGTAGACAGTGTCCCTCTTGACTTACTGATGATCTGAGGTCAGGTCTAACATCCTGTATACAACAGTAGACAGTGGTCCTACTGACTAACGGATGATCTGAGGTCAGGTCTAACATCCTGTATACAACAGTAGACAGTGTCCCTCTTGACTTACTGATGATCTGAGGTCAGGTCTAACACCCTGTATACAACAGTAGACAGTGTCCCTAATGACTTACTGATGATCTGAGGTCAGGTCTAACATCATGTATACAACAGTAGACAGTGTCCCTATTGACTTACTGATGATCTGAGGTCAGGTCTAACATCCTTATCAAAATCCATTCTATTCTTTCCTCTGTTTCTTGAAATAAGAATTAAACAAAAAACTAAACAAACCAGAGGCCTTTTCATAACTTTATTGATTTTTTGACTCTGTAAAGGATGAATGTACCATTGTCAAATAGTTAAAGGGGCAATCTGCAGTTCAATCAATAACAAAGTGTAAACCCCACCACTGTTTTGGGAAAATCTTTAGGATGGAGATAGAGCAATGTAACCACTCTCAAACTAACAGACAGAACAACATATAAAAGGACAGACCATCCATGATATCAACATCATAGTTTAAACTATGTTTCTGAGACTATACAGGATGACCATCCATGATATCAACATTATAGTTTAAACTATGTTTCTGAGACTATACAGGATGACCAACCATGATATCAACATTATAGTTTTAACTATGTTTCTGAGACTATACAGGATGACTATCCATGATATCAACATTATAGTTTAAACTATGTTTCTGAGACTAAACAGGATGACTGTCACGTTCCTGACCTATTTATGTTAGTTGTTATGTGTGTTAGTTGGTCAGGACGTGAGGTTGGGTGGGCATTCTATGTTTTCTGTTTCTGTGTTGGTTTTGGGTTGCCTGGTATGGCTCTTAATTAGAGGCAGGTGTTTGGCGTTCCTCTAATTAAGAGTCATATTTAGGTAGGCGTTGTCACAGTGTTCGTTGTGGGTGATTGTCTCCTGTGTTTGTGTATGTCGTTGCGCCACACGGGACTGGTTTCGGTTTGTTTGTTAAGTATCATTTATGTGTAGGCTTTTCCCTGTTCGTGCGTTCTCGTGTGTTATGTGAGTCCGTCGTTCAGATCTGTTCTACACCGTTTATTTGTTTGTTAGTGTATAGTCAAGTTCGTGTTTTTTCCGTCTTGTCATTAAATTCATTATGTATTCAAACTCCACTGCGCCTTGGTTCAATCCCTGCTCCTCTTCGGATGAAGAAGAGGAGGACAGCCGTTACAGAATCACCCACCACTCCAGAGCCAAGCAGCGGAGGCAAGGGAAAGCTCGACAGGGCAACAAGGATTTCTGGACTTGGGAGGAAATATTGGACGGGAGAGGTCCATGGGCACAGCAGGGAGAATATCGCCGTCCCAAAGCTGAGCTGGAGGCACGGAGGAGAGCAGAGGCTACCGGAGAGAGGAACCGGAGCTATGAGGGAACGCGTCTGGCACGGAAGCCAAGAAAGCCCGTAAGTAACACCCAAAAATTTCTTGGGGGGGGGCTAGGAGGTAGTGGGCCAAGGGCAGGTAGGAGACCTGCGCCCACTTCCCAGGCTTACCGTGGAGAGCGGGAGTACGGGCAGGCGCCGTGTTACGCAGTAGAGCGCACGGTGTCTCCTGTACGAGTGCATAGCCCAGTGCGGGTGATTCCACCTCCCCGCACTGGTAGGGCGAGATTGAGTATTGAGCCAGGTGTCATGAGGCCGGCTCAACGCGTCTGGTCTCCAGTGCGTCTCCTCGGGCCGGCATACATGGCACCGGCCTTACGCATGGTTTCCCCGGTTCGCCTACATAGGCCGGTGCGGGTTATTCCACCTCCCCGCACTGGTCGGGCGACCGGGAGCATTCAACCAGGTAAGGTTGGGCGGGTTCAATGCTCAAGAGTGCCAGTATGCCTCCACGGTCTGGTATTTCCGGCACCACCTCCCCGCCCCAGCCTAGTACCTACAGTGTCTACACTACGCACTAGGCTACCAGTGCGTATCCTGAGCCCTGTTCCTCCTCCACGCACTCTCCCTGTAGTGCGTGTATCTAGCCCGGTGCCTCCAGTTCCGGGCCCACGCACTAAGCTACCAGTGCGTCTCCAGAGCCCTGTACAAACTGTATCTTCTCCCCCTACTAATCCTGATGTGCTTGTCCTCAGCCCGGCGTCACCAGTGCCGGTACCACGCATCAGTTATAGAGTGGGCTTTGAGAATACAGTGTGCCCTGTCCCTGCTCTCCGCACTAGTAGGAAGGTGCTTATCCTTAGCCCGGTGCCTCCAGTTCCGGCACCACGCACCAGGTCTACAGTGCACCGTATCCGGCCAGAGCCATCCGTCTCCCCAGCGCCATCTGAGCCATCCGTCTCCCCAGCGCCATCTGAGCCATCCGTCTCCCCAGCGCCATCTGAGCCATCCGTCTCCCCAGCGCCATCTGAGCCATCCGTCTCCCCAGCGCCGTCTGAGCCATCCGTCTGCCAGGAGCCTGCAAAGCCGCCCGTCTGCCATGAGCCTGCAAAGCCGCCCGTCTGCCATGAGCCTACAGAGCCATCCGCCAGACAGGAGCCGCTAGAGCCGTCAGCCAGACAGGAGCCGCTAGAGCCACCAACCAGACAGGATCTGCCAGAGCCGCCAACCAGACAGGATCTGCCAGAGCCGCCAACCAGACAGGATCTGCCAGAGCCGCCAGCGAGCCATGAGCAGCCAGAGCCGTCAGAGAGCCATGAGCAGCCAGAGCCGTCAGAGAGCCATGAGCAGCCAGAGCCGTCAGAGAGCCATGAGCAGCCAGAGCCGTCAGAGAGCCATGAGCAGCCAGAGCCGTCAGAGAGCCATGAGCAGCCAGAGCCGTCAGAGAGCCATGAGCAGCCAGAGCCGTCAGAGAGCCATGAGCAGCCAGAGCCGTCAGAGAGCCATGAGCAGCCAGAGCCGTCAGAGAGCCATGAGCAGCCAGAGCCGTCAGAGCGCCATGAGCGTCGAGAGTCGTCAGCCTGCCATGAGCGTCGAGAGCCGTCAGCCTGCCATGAGCGTCGAGAGCCGTCAGCCTGCCATGAGCGTCGAGAGCCGTCAGCCTGCCATGAGCGTCGAGAGCCGTCAGCCTGCCATGAGCGTCGAGAGCCGTCAGCCTACCATGAGCGTCGAGAGCCGTCAGCCAGCCATGAGCGTCGAGATTCGTCAGTCAGCCATGAGCTGCCCTTCAGCCTGAAACGGCTAGATACCCAGAACTGCCCATCAGTCCAGAGCTGTCTCTCTGTCCGGAGCTGCCTTTCAGTCCGGAGTTGCCCCTCTATCCTGATCTCCCTCTCTATCTTGATCTACCTCTATATTCTTATCTATCCCTCTGTCTTGATTTATCTCTCTGTCCCGGTGCTGTCGTTATTAGTGATGTTATTAAGAGGATTTTGTGGGGGTAAAAAGAGGGTGGACATTCTTAGAGGGAGGAAGCTAGGATGAATAATGGTGGGGTGGGAACTTCGCCCGGAGCCTGAGCCACCACCGTGGTTAGATGCCCACCCAGACCCTCCCCTAGACTTTGTGCTGGTGCGTCCGGAGTTCGCACCTTGTGGGGGGGGTAATGTCACGTTCCTGACCTATTTATGTTAGTTGTTATGTGTGTTAGTTGGTCAGGACGTGAGGTTGGGTGGGCATTCTATGTTTTCTGTTTCTGTGTTGGTTTTGGGTTGCCTGGTATGGCTCTTAATTAGAGGCAGGTGTTTGGCGTTCCTCTAATTAAGAGTCATATTTAGGTAGGCGTTGTCACAGTGTTCGTTGTGGGTGATTGTCTCCTGTGTTTGTGTATGTCGTTGCGCCACACGGGACTGGTTTCGGTTTGTTTGTTAAGTATCATTTATGTGTAGGCTTTTCCCTGTTCGTGCGTTCTCGTGTGTTATGTGAGTCCGTCGTTCAGATCTGTTCTACACCGTTTATTTGTTTGTTAGTGTATAGTCAAGTTCGTGTTTTTTCCGTCTTGTCATTAAATTCATTATGTATTCAAACTCCACTGCGCCTTGGTTCAATCCCTGCTCCTCTTCGGATGAAGAAGAGGAGGACAGCCGTTACAATGACCAACCATGATATCAACATTATAGTTTTAACTATGTTTCTGAGACTATACAGGATGACCATCCATGATATCAACATTATAGTTTAAACTATGTTTCTGAGACTAAACAGGATGACTATCCATGATATCAACATTATAGTTTAAACTATGTTTCTGAGACTATACAGGATGACCATCCATGATATCAACATTATAGTTTAAACTATGTTTCTGAGACTAAACAGGATGACCAACCATGATATCAACATTATAGTTTTAACTATGTTTCTGAGACTATACAGGATGACCATCCATGATATCAACATTATAGTTTAAACTATGTTTCTGAGACTATACAGGATGACCATCCATGATATCAACATTATAGTTTAAACTATGTTTCTGAGACTATACAGGATGACCATCCATGATATCAACATTATAGTTTAAACTATGTTTTTGAGGCTAAACAGTGTTTGTTTACAATTACATTGTTTACAAACAATGGAGTAAAACAAGTTTATATGTTGGGTTCTGATGGGAAATGACAGCTGAATTAAGCTCATGAGAGATTTATAAGTCATATACTTCAAGAATGAACATACGTTGATTAAAAATTCTAAAACGGATGCCCGTGTCACAGATTGCCCCTTTAAATGAAGACTCCACCACCAACACCAGAACAGATACAATCATTTAAATGTTACACACTAGTATCATAGAAAAATGACTTGTTGGTACAATATATTTAAAACAACTTAAAACAACTCAAAAGACCTTAAAATATTTTTGTAATGGAAAGCAATTAACGGTCTAGATAAAATAATGAATGAGTGAAATAGACTCTGGAAACAGTAACAGCAAGTTGCAATAGAAAATAAATAAAACAACGGAGTGTTCAGAACTACTAAAAGTTCACCTTTAACCTTCATTAACATCAACATATTATACTTAAAGTACACGTATATACTTATATACATTTATTATACCTATAAACGTATATTATACTCTTGTAATGTGTTGTTATCATACCATACTGTTATTGTTTCCATATTTACTTACTATATTAATCGAAAATAAATAAAACAACTGAATATTGAGAACAACTAAAAGTTAACCTTTAACATTCATTAACATCAACAAGTATAGTAAGTAAATATGAACAAAACAGTGTGATATGATAATATTACATTACAAGAGTATAACATAAAACATGTCATTATAAAATCCTGTGTTCATCTCCTTATTTAATATCAAATATCAATTCAAGATAGAGTTAAGAAAATATTTACTAAATAAACTAAAGCAAAAATAGTAAAATAAGAGTAAAAAGTAACACAATAAAAATAACAATAACGAGGCTATATACAAGGGGTACCTGTACCGAGTCAATGTGCAGGGTTGAGGTTAGTCTAGATATTTTGTACATTTAGGCGGGTTTATTACCAACCAGTAATAAAACAACAGCAAAATTTTATAATAATCAAATAACATGTTAAAATATACAAATATTGAAAACATGTCACAATAATCCAGTGAGCTCTATGTAGCTCTATGTTTAATATCCAGAGATTTCTATGTAGCTCTATGTTTAATATCCAGAGATCTCTATGTAGCTCTATGTTTTATATCCAGAGAGCTCTATGTAGCTCTATGTTTAATATCCAGAGATCTCTATGTAGCTCTATGTTTTATATCCAGAGAGCTCTATGTAGCTCTATGTTTTATTTCCACTGAGCTCTATGTTTTATTTCCAGTGAGCTCTATGTAGCTGTATGTTATATTTCCAGTGAGCTCTATCTAGCTCTATGTTTTATTTAGAGAGCTCTATGTATCTCTATGTTGTATTTCCAGTGAGCTCTATGTTTTATTTAGAGAGCTATATGTATCTCTGTATATCTTGTATTTCCAGTGAGCTCCAACAGTATCGGGACAGTGACACTATGTGTGTTTTTCTAGCTCTGTACTCCAGCACTTTGGATCTTAAATAATACAATGACTATGAGGTTAAAGTGCAGACAGTCAGTATTTTCATCCATATTGGGTGAACCACACTTTTTGTACGTAGTCCCCCCATTTTAGGGGTCAAATGTATTTGGGAAAATTAACTTCCATGTGGACCTCTTAGTGCACGAATCCCGTTAACAGGATCAAAATCAACATCCTCCGGTGACGCTGGCGCACGCCAAATTCAAATTACAAAATTGTAATATTAAATATGGTAATTTCCACAATGGTACTCTAATATCAAAATAAATGTTATATTTTAAGATGGAGAATACTATGTTCAATAGGGAAGATAAATAACGAAGAGCGCGCACCTCATTCACGTGCGCAACAAGACTACATTTCTAATAAGAGACACCTTGGAAAAACTACAACTACTCGCTCATTTTTCAAACAACAAGCCTGAAACCCTTTCTAAAGACATATGAACTGTAATCTGGGAGCTATTCATTTGTATATCCCGTAGACAAGCATTGAAATGGACTGTGACCTCAAAAAAAACATTTTCCGGAAGGATTATCCTCTGGTTTTCGCCTGCCATATCAGTTCTGTTATACTCACAGACATTATTTTAACAGTTTTAGAAACTTCAGAGTGTTTTCTATCCAATGCTACCAATTATATATGCATATCCTAGCTTCTGGGCCTGAGTAACAGGCCGTTTACATTGGGCACGTCATTCATCCGAACTTCCGAACACTGCCCCCTAGCCCTCAGAGGTTGTATTTGAAGTAGTATAATGTTAAGTATTTGATCCCATTTTCATAGCACTCAATGACGACATCAAATAGTTTCTGTTCTTTTTTTTTTCTTTTTTTATCCCATTTTCGTGGTATCCAATCGCTAGTAATTACTATCTTGTTTCATCGCTACAACTCCCGTACGGGCTCGGGAGAGACGAAGGTCGAAAGCCATGCGTCCTCCGAAGCACAACCCAACCAAGCCGCACTGCTTCTTAACACAGCGCGCCTCCAACCCGGAAGCCACCGCCCCCTTGGTTAGCGCGCACTGCACCCGGCCCGCCACAGGAGTCGCTGGAGCGCGATGAGACAAGGATATCCCTACCGGCCAAACCCTCCCTAACCCGGACGACGCTATGCCAATTGTGCATCGCCCCACGGACCTCCCGGTCGCGGCCGGCTGCGACAGAGCCTGGGCACGAACCCAGAGACTCTGGTGCCCTAGACCACTGCGCCACCCGGGAGGCCCCCAGTTTCTGTTCTTTTGAGTGTTGTTTCCTTAGGTTACTGCTGGAGGGCACCCGTACCTTGTTTTCTATTATTTATGATTGGTTTCACCTGTGTTTAATTACCCTCTCTGTTCACTTGGTTGCCCTGCTATTTAGGTTTCTCCGTTGGCCTGGATCCTTGCTTAGGTCTCATGTCTTGTTAGAATGCCCTTGTGCTGTTACCTTGTTTCTTTGAAAACTCGAAGTAAAGTTCTTGATTTACCCCTACCTCTGCTTGCTGTGTTTCTCTGCGCCTGGGTTCGATAATTCTTCGTACAAGAATTATTGTCAAGAAATTGGAGGCATACATTTCATACCCCTTAAAAACGCTAAACTCCATTGTTATTGTAATGGTGAGAGGTTAGCATGTCTTGGGGGTATGATATTTGTGCGTCTAACTTTCTCACTCAAACAATATTCAAGATTGATTCAAGATTATCCGTATTAATGGTAGCATCTATGTTAATGTAGAAGTGTTTCAAAACATATCATAATCTTATTTACAATAAACGTTACTCCAAAATGACACTGTACATTATTTACTATTCATTTCTTTTGGGATCAAAATAATCTGAAACATTTAAAACAAACAGCAAATGCACCCAACAGGTTTGTAAAGTCCCAAGCTAGATGTAATAATTTTGTGCTATGAATATGGGACCAAAAACTTAACTGACTACTTTGCTAAACATATTACTAAATGTGTCTCGATATGTTTGGTCCCCTAAAATGGGAGGGACTATGTACAAGAAGTGCTGTAAGAGGTGTAACGGTTCACTCAGTATGGATGAAAAAACCCTCAAATTAAAGCTGACAGTTTGCACTTCAAACTGAATCATTTCAAATCCAAAGTGCTGGAGTTGAGAGCCAAAACTACTAAACATTTGTCCCAATACTTTTGGAGCTCACTGTAAACAAATACAAATATATATTTAAAATAATATGTATCCGTCACCTTGTATAATGTAAATCTGAGTATATCTGGAACATTCTGGACTGTAGTGTTCAGATGGTCTACAGAGCAGGGTCTGGAACAATGTGTACTGTAGTGTTCAGCTGGTCTACAGAACAGGGTCTGGAACATTCTGGACTGTAGGGTTCAGCTGGTCTACAGAGCAGGGTCTGGAACATTCTGGACTGTAGTGTTCAGCTGGTCTACAGAGCAGGGTCTGGAACAATGTGTTGGACTGTAGTGTTCAGCTGGTCTACAGAGCAGGGTCTGGAACAATGTGTTGGACTGTAGTGTTCAGCTGGTCTACAGAGCAGGGTCTGGAACAATGTGTTGGGTTGTAGTGTTCAGCTGGTCTACAGAGCAGGGTCTGGAACAATGTGTTGGACTGTAGGGATCAGCTGGTCTACAGAACAGGGTCTGGAACAATATGTTGGACTGTAGTGTTCAGCTGGTCTACAGAGCAGGGTCTGGAACAATGTGTTGGACTGCAGGGTTCAACTGGTTCAGAGATCACGGTCTGGTTCTAGTAATCTGGATTAGAGATCAAAGGAAATAATACTGTAAGAGAATATCATGAAAAACATTTCACATGAGAGAGAACATCAGGAAATACATTTCAAGAGAGAGCGAAAGAGAGAGATTGATATAGAGAAAAATAATTAGAGAGAGCGAGAGAGTTTCAGGAAATATATTTGACGAGAGAGAGAGAGAGAGAGAGAGAGAGAGAGAGAGAGAGAGAGAGAGAGAGAGAGAGAGAGAGAGAGAGAGAGAGAGAGAGAGAGAGAGAGAGAGAGAGAGAGAGAGAGAGAGAGAGAGAGAGAGAGAGAGAGAGAGAGAGAGAGAGAGAGAGAGAGAGAGAGAGAGAGAGAGAGAGAGAGAGAGAGAGAGAGAGAGAGAGAGAGAGAGAGACAGAAAGATGGTAGAAAGGAGATGGTTTGCTCTCTAGGGGTGGAGTTTACACTTTTGGGGAAAATCGTTCAAAATTTAAACGGCCTCATACTCAATTCTTGCTCGTACAATATGCTTATTATTATTAATATCGGATAGAAAACACTCTCTAGTTTCTGAAACCGTTCTAATTATTTCTCTAAGTGAAACAGAACTCTTTTTACAGCCCATTTCCTATCCGGAAGTGAGATTTCCAAAAGCGAGGTCTCTCTTCAAGAGCTTGTCTATAAAAGGGCATGTCACTTATGACTGTAGAAACACGTCATACACCTTCCCCTGGGTGTCATGCGGAAGTGAGAGCAGAATTGACTTGATTATCTCGTTCTGGGATTGAATACAACCTCTTGGAGTGAGAGGTCCGCCATTATTTTTTTTTGGAAGGCGCGAAGTTGGACCTTGAATCGCCTCCTGGGAAACCGTCGTTATAAGTGAATATGATCTCCGGCTTCGATTTTTTTTGATACATGTCACAATATCATCCTAAAGTATGTTTTTTCAATATAGTTTAATTATATTATTGAAATTTATTCGGGACTTTAGACGTGATGCGTTGGAGGAATTTGTTCAAGAAGGAGAGGTTAGCGCCGCATGGCCAGTGCGCATGCTATTTCAAGAGGGAAATAGTTCGTTCTGGATCCAAACAAAGACGGTTCTGAACAAACGACCCCTTGTACAACATTCTGATGGAAGATCAACAAAGATAAGGACCCAATTTGGGATGCTATTTCATATATCTGTCGAACTGTGCTATCGCTACGTTTGCCTTGAATCAATGCTGTTTTGTGATAGCTATTGTAGTAAGCTAATATAACGATATATTGTGTTTTCGCTGTAAAACACTTCAAAAATCGGAAATATTAGCTATATTCACAAGATCTTTGTCTTTCATTTGCTATCCACCATATATTTTTCTGAAATGTTTTATGATGTGTAATTAGGTAGTTGACGTTGGTGTCTGTATTTACTCTGGCTACTCCCGTGCTATTTCTGACTGTAGCTATGATGGTAGCTATGATGGTAGCAGTAATGTAAAACTGATTTATAGCTCAAATATGCAAATTTTTTGAACAAAACATAGATTTATTGTGTAACATGTTATAGGACTGTCATCTGAGGGAGTTGTTTCTAGGTTAGTTAGGTTGGTTCTAGGTTAGTTAGGTTGGCTTTGTGCATGCTACCTGCATGCTACCGGTGCTGTGAAAAATGTCTGTCTGTCTTTTGTATTTGGTGGTGAGCTAACATAAATATACGTGGTGTTTTCGCTGTAAAACATTTTAAAAATCGGAAATATTGGCTATATTCACAAGATCTTTGTCTTTCATTTGCTATCCACCATATATTTTTCTGAAATGTTTTATGATGTGTAATTAGGTAGTTGACGTTGGTGTCTGTATTTACTCTGGCTACTCCCGTGCTATTTCTGACTGTAGCTATGATGGTAGCAGTAATGTAAAACTGATTTATAGCTCAAATATGCACATTTTTTGAACAAAACATAGATTTATTGTGTAACATGTTATAGGACTGTCATCTGAGGGAGTTGTTTCTAGGTTAGTTAGGTTGGTTCTAGGTTAGTTAGGTTGGCTTTGTGCATGCTACCTGCATGCTACCGGTGCTGTGAAAAATGTCTGTCCTCTTTTGTATTTGGTGGTGAGCTAACATAAATATACGTGGTGTTTTTGCTGTAATACATTTAAAAAATCGGACATGTTGACTGAATTCACAAGATGTGTATCTTTCATTTGCTGTATTGGACTTGTTAATGTGTGAAAGTTAAATATTTCTCAAAAATATTTTTTGAATTTCGCGCTCTGCCTTTTCAGTGGAATGTGGGAGGAGTTCCGCTAGCGGAACACCCATCCTAAACAGGTTTAAAGAGAGCAGGTAGTCCCATCCTCCAAACTACCAGGTGTGAAACAGGGAAGAGACTCAGGGTGTATGCTAATTTGGTATAGAGCAGACCTATCTCACTCTAAGGCTAGCCGTCCCTCTAGCGACACCAGTCGACAACATCCATTGAAATTTGAGGGCAATTCAAATAAATAATCGTAATATTAAACGTTTGTGAACATACAAGTATTTTATATAATTTAAAAGCTTAACTTCTTGTTAATCTAACTACTACAATAGTCTTTACAGCAAAAGCATACCATGCGATTGTCTGAGGACAGCACCCCACATTTAAATATTTTTCAACCAGCACAGGCGTCACAAAATCACAAACAGCGATTAAGTAAATCACTTACTTTTGAAAATCTTCCTCTGTTTGCAATCCCACGGGTCCCAGCTACAACATCAATGGTCATTTTGTTCGATAAATAAGAGCCTAGGACCTCAAAAAAAAAAATCTGTTTGGTTTTTCTTCAGATTTATGCCTGCCATTTCAATTCTGTTATAGTCTCAGACATTATTTTAACAGTTCTAGAAACATCAAAGTGTTTTCTATCCAATGCTACCAATTATATGCATTTCCTGGCTTCTGGGCCTGAGTAACAGGCAGTTTACTTTGGGCTCGTCAGTCAGGCGGAAATTCGGGAAACTAGACACTAGCCCTATTTAAATGAATCAAAAGAGGAACATTTTATATTTGGGAAGCGTTTCAAAAGGAAATGATCTCAACAGAGAAAATTGTCTTCCTGTGTGCTACCTACAGTGCCTTTGGAAAGTATTCAGACCCCTTGACTTTTAAACATTTTGGTACGTTACAGCCTTTTTCTAAAATTGATTAAATTAAACCTTTAATCAAATCTATGAAATAACAAATATGAAATCACCAAAAAGTGTTCAACAAATCAAAAAATATTTTATATTTTAGATTCTTTAAAGTAGCCACCCTTTGCCTTGATGACAGCTTTGCAAACTATTGGCATTCTCTCAACCAACTTCATGAGGTAGTCACCTGGAATGCGTTTCAAGTAACAGGTGTGTCTTGTTAAAAGTTATTTTGTGGAATTTCTTTCATTCTTAATGAGCCAATCAGTTGTGTTGTGACAAGGTAGGGGTGGTATACAGAATATAGCCCAATTTGGCAAAATACTAATTCCATATTATGGCAAGAACAGCTCAAAAAAGCAAAGAGAAATGATAGTCCATCATTACTTTAAGACACGAAGGTCAGTCAATTCTGAAAACTTTGAACGTTTCTTCAAGTGCAGTCGCAAAAAACCATCAAGCGCAATGATGAAACTGTCTCTCGTGAGGACCGCTACAGGAAAGGATAACCCAGAGCTCCCTCTGGTGCAGAGGATAAATTCATTAGAGTTACCAGCCTCAGAAATTACAGCCCAAATAAATGCTTCACAGAGTTCAAGTAACAGACACATCTCAACATCAACTGTTCAGAGGAGGCTGTGTGAATCAGGCCTTCATGGTTGAATTGCTGCAAAGAAACTACTACTATAGGACACCAATTGGAAGAAAATACTTGCTGTGGCCAAGAAACACGAGCAATAGACATTAGACCGGTGGAAATATGTCCTTTGGTCTGATGAGTCCAAATGAGTCCAAATTTGAGACTTTTGGTTCCAACTGCCGTGTCTTTGTGAGACTGGATGATCTTCGCTTCCCACCGTGAAGCATGGAGGAGGAGGTGTGATGGTGTGGGGGTGCTATGCTGGTGACACTGTCTGTGATTTATTTAGAATTCAAGGCACACTTAACCAGCATGGTAAAGCTGCATTCTACAGTGATATGCCATTGCACCTGGTTGCGCTTAGTGGGACTATCATTTGTTTTTCAACAGGACAATGGCCCAACACACCTCCAGGCTGTGTAAGGGCTATGTGACCAAGAAGGAGAGTAATGGAGAGCTGCATCAGCATCAGATTACCTGGCCTCCTCAATCACACAACCTCAAACCAATTGAGATGGTTTGCGATAAATTTGACTGCAGAGTGAAGGAAAAACAGCCAACAAGTGCTCAGCATAAGAGTGCGCAAAGCTATCATTAAGGCAAAGTGTCACGTTCCTGACCTTGTTTTCCTTTTGTATAGTTGTGTTTAGTGGGTCAGGACGTGAGCTGGGTGGGCAGTCTGTGTTGTTTGTTCTATGTTAAGTGTCAGGTTTAATTGACCTTGTATGGCTCTCAATCAGAGGTAGGTGTTTTACGTTTTCCTCTGATTGAGAACCATATATAGGTAGGTTGTTTCACATTGTTTGTTGTGGGTGGTTGTCTTCCGTGTCTGTGTATGTTGCACCACACGGGATTGTTTCGTTTTGTCGTTCGTGTATGTAGTCTGTTCCTGTTCGTGCGTTCTTCCTATATTGTAAGTTCTCAAGTCCAGGTCTGCCTACATCGTTTATTTGTTTTGTAGTTTGTTGAAGTGTTTTCGTGTTTCGTCTTGACTTTAATAAACTTCATTATGTCAGATAACTATCACGCTGCACATTGGTCCTCTGATCCTTCTCGCCTCTCTTCGTCTGAGGAGGAGGACGAAGTAGACAATCGTTACACAAAGGGTCTATATTGATTTGTTTAACACTTTTTTTGGTTACTACATGAATCCATGTGTTATTTCATAGTTGTGATGTCTTCACTATTTTTCTCAATGTAGAAAGTAGTAAAAATAAAGAAAAATCCTTGAATGAGTAGGTGTGTCCAAAATTCTGACTGGTACTCTAGATCTTCTGCACAGATTCTGCCAGACCTGTGACCTGACAGACCTGGGACCTGACAGACCTAAGCCCTGACAGACCTAAGCCCTGACAGACCTGTGACCTGACATACCTGTGACCTGACATACCTGTGACCTGACAGACCTGGGCCCTGACAGACCTGGGCCCTGACATACCTGTGACCTGACATACCTGTGACCTCCTGACAGACCTTTGACCTGACAGACCTGTGACCTGACAGACCTATGACCTGACAGACCTGTGACCTGACAGACCTGGGCCCTGACAGACCTGGGCCCGACAGTAAATCTCAGTAAGACAAAAATAATAGTATTCCAAATAAGGTCCAGTTGTCAGGACCACAAATACAAATTCCATCTAGACACCGCTGCCATAGAGCACACAAAAAAACTATACCTACCTCAGCCTAAACATCTGCGCCACAGGTAACATCCACAAAGCTGTGAACGATATGAGAGGCAAGAATGGCCTTCTACGTCATCAAAAGGAACATACAGTTTGATATCCCAATCTGGCTAAAAAAACTAGAATCAGTTATAGAACCCATTGCCCTTTATGGTTGTGAGGTCTGGGGTCTGCTCACCAACCAAGAATTCACTAAATGGGACAAACACCAAATTGAGACTGTATGTAGTATTATGCAATAACACCCTCAGTGTACAACGTAAAACAAAGCCATCACTTACAATGAAATTAACCTAGACAAGAGTTCCCTAAGCAAGCTGGTTCCGTTCACAAGCACAAAAAGACCCCAAGGAGCCCCAGGACACAATTAGACCCAACCAAATCATGAGAAAACTAAAATATAATTACTTGACACATTGGAAAGAATTTACCAAATAACAGAGCAAACTAGAATGATATTTGGCCCTAAACAGAGAGTACACAGTGGCAGAATACCTGATTACTGTGACTGACCTAAGAATTAAGGAAAGCTTTGATTATGTACAGCATAGCATAGCCTTGCTATTGAGAGAGGCCACCATAGGTAGACTTTGGTCTCAAGAGAAGACAAGCTATGTGCACACTGCCCACAAAATGAGGTGGAAACAGAGCTGCACTTCCTGACCTCCTGTCAAATGTATGACTATATCAGAGACACAGAGAGAGATAATCAGGAAATAGATTTGATAGGAGACAGAGTATGAGCTAGAAAAATGACAAAGTAAAATGTCATTTCTTTTAATAATAACTCAACAAGACAGCATCCAAAGAGATCAAACCTGACCATCACTGTTGCTGCAGAGGAAGTTGAATCTCTTAGTCTCAGGCTTGCCAACCCACTGACCCCTGACTCACAATCTCACCATCAGAGAGGTGAAGGGAGAGAGAGAGGGGTAGAGGTGTAGAGAGAGAGGGGTAGAGGTGTAGAGAGAGAGGGGTAGAGGTGTAGAGAGGGGTAGAGGTGTAGAGAGGGGTAGAGGTGTAGAGAGGGGTAGAGGTGTAGAGAGAGAGGGGTAGAGGTGTAGAGAGGGGTAGAGGTGTAGAGAGGGGTAGATGTGTAGAGAGGGGTAGATGTGTAGAGAGGGGTAGAGGTGTAGAGAGAGAGGGGTAGAGGTGTAGAGAGAGAGGGGTAGAGGTTTAGAGGGGGTAGAGGTGTAGAGAGGGGTAGAGGTGTAGAGAGAGAGGGGTAGAGGTGTAGAGAGGGGTAGAGGTGTAGAGAGGGGTAGAGGTGTAGAGAGAGAGGGGTAGAGGTTTAGAGAGGGGTAGAGGTTTAGAGAGTGGTAGAGGTGTAGAGAGGGGTAGAGGTGTAGAGAGAGAGGGGTAGAGGTTTAGAGAGGGGTAGAGGTTTAGAGAGGGGTAGAGGTGTAGAGAGGGGTAGAGGTGTAGAGAGGGGTAGAGGTGTTGATAGGGGTAGAGGTGTAGAGAGGGGTAGAGGTGTAGAGAGGGGTAGGTAGAGAGAGAGGGGTAGAGGTGTAGAGAGGGATAGAGAGGGGTAGAGGTGTGGAGAGGTGTAGATGTGTAGAGAGGGGTAGATGTGTAGAGAGGGGTAGAGATATAGAGAGGGGTAGAGGTGTAGAGAGGGGTAGAGGTGTAGAGAGGGGTAGAGGTGTAGAGAGGGGTAGAGGTGTAGAGAGAGAGGGGTAGAGGTTTAGAGAGGGGTAGAGGTGTAGAGGGGGGTAGAGGTGTAGAGAGAGAGGGGTAGAGGTGTAGAGAGGGGTAGAGGTGTTGATAGGGGTAGAGGTGTAGAGAGGGGTAGAGGTGTAGAGAGGGGTAGGTAGAGAGAGAGGGGCAGAGGTGTAGAGAGGGATAGAGAGGGGTAGAGGTGTAGAGAGGGGTAGATGTGTAGAGAGGGGTAGATGTGTAGAGAGGGGTAGAGATGTAGAGAGGGGTAGAGGTGTAGAGAGGGGTAGAGGTGTAGAGAGGGGTAGAGGTTTAGAGAGGGGTAGAGGTTTAGAGAGGGGTAGAGGTGTTGATAGTGGTAGAGGTGTAGAGAGGGGTTGAGGTGTAGAGGTGTAGAGAGAGAGGGGTAGTGGTGTAGAGAGGGGTAGAGGTGTAGAGAGGGGTAGAGGTGTAGAGAGGGGTAGAGGTGTAGAGAGGGGTAGAGGTGTAGAGAGGTTTAACACATCAAAAGAAAGAGATCACATCTCACCAGTACTGTTGCTGCAGATGAAGTTGAATCTCTCAGTCTCAGACTTCCCGACCCACTGACCCCCGTCTCTCTGTATGGCCCCCGTGTTCCCACACTGCTCCTTGATGGTGTCGTAGCCCTCCCCGTCGGACCAGTTGTGGTAGCAGGACTCTTCTCCATTGACCCAGAACCAGAAGTCCAGGGTGCAGGTGTACCTCAGGCCCAGCCAGACGAAGGGAGTGGAGGCCTTCTTGGCTCTCTGTTGGACCCAGTGCTGGATGTTCTGGTTGTGGACAGACACCAGCTCCATGTCCAGATCTCTGCAGTGCCACAGGGCTTCTGACCACGTCTTGTTCTCTGAGACCAGGACCAGTTCATCTGGAGGAAGAAGAGGGGGACACAGAGACTCATGATAATTGTTAATATATTAAGTTCACTTTGATTCTAAGACCTACGTCGTTGTACATGAATGTTCAGTCCTTCTCATCACAACGTTACCAAATGTTAAACGTAAGTCTATATTGAGGATTTAAAGTGTTGGTCAGCGGCTCACCGTCATAGCAGATAAAATTAGAGTTGGTGGTACAATCCTGATATTTCCACTTTCCAGAAGAGAAAGTAACTTCACCACAGAACTCTCCGTCCTGATAACTCCCATCTGCCATGTTTGCCTTGAATGTTTCCCAGCTCTTGAAAGAGGAGCCACTCTGGTCAGACCACCTCCAGACTCCAAGAGATTTCTTCAAGCCAATCCACACTCTGTAGATACCATTGATGTCAGGTAAGATACTCTTGATGGCGTCCCTCTCTGTTGTGTTCCTCACACTGGCCAGGTCTGTGTGGTATTGCTGACAATAGCTGTGAGCATCACTCCAAGACTTATATTCCGTGATGAGAATGTACTTATTGGTCGCATTTTGGTCTATTTGGAAGAAAAAAAAGCTATAACAAAATACAAATACAGATAATACATAAATAGTTTTTTTTTTATGAATAAAATGTGAATCTCTTATCTGAATAAAATGATTTGGTATGTGACAACATCGTTGATTGATGAGGAAATGGTCAGGGGAACTCACCATCATAGCAGACAAAATAAAATGTTCTGCTACAGTCTAAATTTTGCCAAGTCGCATTTAGCAACATATACACACAGGACTCATTGTTGTTGGGATCATTATTTGGTTGATGATCATCCCAAAACCCATTCCCCTCTAACTCGCTGTTTCCCAGAGACCACCTCCAGACGTTGTTATACAGCCCTATCCAGGCTGATCCTGTTTTACTGAGCTTCTTCATATCTGCCATGTCCTCATCTATGGTGGCCAGGTCAGTGTAGTTCTGTCTGCAGATATTCTGAGCTTCAGTCCAGGTCTTTTTCATGTTCACAAAGTGGAACTGATGAGGGAGGCATGAGGGGAGGATGGACAGCCCTGTGGAGAACAAACCAACATTATGAGAGGAGGATGGACAGCCCTGTGGAGAACAAACCAACATTATGAGAGGAGGATGGACAGCCCTGTGGAGAACAAACCAACATTATGAGGGGAGGATGGACAGCCCTGTGGAGAACAAACCAACATTATGACAGGAGGATGGACAGCCCTGTGGAGAACAAAGCAACATTATGAGGGGAGGATGGACAGCCCTGTGGAGAACAAACCAACATTATGACAGGAGGATGGACAGCCCTGTGGAGAACAAACCAACATTATGAGTGGAGGATGGACAGCCCTGTGGAGAACAAACCAACAATATGAGAGGAGGATGGACAGTCCTGTGGAGAACAAACCAACATTATGAGGGGAGGATGGACAGCCCTGTGGAGAACAAACCAACATTATGAGGGGAGGATGGACAGCCCTGTGGAGAACAAACCAACATTATGAGTGGAGGATGGACAGCCCTGTGGAGAACAAACCAACATTATGAAGGGAGGATGGACAGCCCTGTGGAGAACAAACCAACATTATGAGGGGAGGATGGACAGCCCTGTGGAGAACAAACCAACATTATGAGAGGAGGATGGACAGCCCTGTGGAGAACAAACCAACATTATGAGGGGAGGATGGACAGCCCTGTGGAGAACAAACCAACATTATGAGGGGAGGATGGACAGCCCTGTGGAGAACAAACCAACATTATGAGAGGAGGATGGACAGCCCTGTGGAGAACAAACCAACATTATGAGAGTGCAAATAAAAAACACCCACAGACGCACATGAACACACACGTACAGAAATTAACACTTACCTGAGAAAACAAGGAGGAGGGACAGAGTTTGGTCCATCCCTGGAGATTGGAGGGAAAACAGATGTTAAAACTTCTTGTCAATATGGGGGCGCTGTTTCCACTTTGTAAAAAATCGTGCCCAAATTAAACTGCCTCATACTCTATTCTAGATCGTACAATATGCATATTATTATTACTATTGGATAGAAAACACTCTCAAGTTTCTAAAAGCGTTTGAATTATATCTGTGAGTAAAACAGAACTCATTTTGCAGCAAACTTCCTGACAGGAAGTGAAAACTCTGAAATCGAGGCTCTGTTCCAGGGCCTTCCTATTCAATTGCTTGAAATCTATGGATATACATGCACTTCATACGCCATCCACTAGATGTCAACAGGCAGTGGAAGGTGGAATGGGGTGTCTAGCTTGATCTGAGGTCGAAAAAGAGCTCTTGGAATGACGTGACCCCAATTTCCTTTGTCTGCCAAGGCGCGGGAAGGACATCAGCATTGGCTTCTGAAAAGCGTTCGGTATAGACGGCTAATATCTCCGGCTTTGATTTTATTTGCTAAATGTGATAATATCATCGTAAAGTATGTTTTTTCAATATAGTTTTATCAGATTATTCAACGTTTATCGGGAGTTTTGGAGTTTTCCGTTCTCTGCGTTAGGTGAAGATGGACATCTTCGCGCCACTTGGCTAGCTAAGTTCGACAGGAGAAGAGGACATTCTAAAACCAAACAACGATTTATTCTGGACAAAGGACTCCTTGTACAAGATTCTGATGGAAGCTCAGCAAAAGTAAGAACCATTTATGATGTTATTTCGTATTTCTGTGGAAAAAGTTTAGTCCTATTTTGCTTCCTTTTTGCGGGCGCTGTCTCGCTATAACGTAAGCTGTTTGTTATGGTAAAGTTATTTTAAAAAATCTAACACGGCGAATGCATTAAGAACTAGTGTATCTTTCATTTGCTGTCCAACATGTATTTTTTAGTAAAGTTTATGATGAGTTCTTTGATTAGATTAGGTGACTGTCCAAAATATCTCCGGAGATTCTGGTGAATCGATGCTACATATTCACAATGTATAACCACGGTTTGCAGCTCAAAATATGCACATTTTCGAACAAAACATACGTGTATTGTATAACCTGATGTTATAGGATCTGATGAAGTTGGTCAAGGTTAGTGATTAATTTTATATCTTTTGCTGTTTTTTTGCGATCGCTACCTTTTGCTGCTGACAAATGCATTTGTGTGTTTGGCTATTGTGGTAAGCTAATATAATGCTATATTGTGTTTTCACTGTAAAACACTTAAAAAATCTGAAATATTGGCTGGATTCACAAGATGTTTATCTTTCATTTGCTGTACACCATGTATTTTTCATAAATGTTTTATGATGAGTATTTAGGTATTTCACGTTGCTCTCTGTAATTATTCTGGCTGCTTTGGTGATATTTCTTATGGTAGCTGCAATGTAAAACTATGATTTATACCTCAAATATGCACATTTTCGAACAAAACATAAATGTATTGTATAACATGTTATAAGACTGTCATCTGATGAAGTTGTTTCTTGGTTAGTGACTAATTATATCTCTATTTGGTCGGTTTTGTGATAGCTACCTATGCGGTAGAAAAATGCTGAAAATATGCGGTTGAGTCTTTTGCTATTGTGGTTAGCTAATAGAAATACATATTGTGTTTTAGCTGTAAAACATTTTAAAAATCGGAAATGATGGCTGGATTCACAAGATGTGTATCTTCATTTGGTGTCTTGGACTTGTGATTTCATTAACATTTTATTATATGATATCCCTGTGGCTTTAGGCTAGGCTATGCTAGTCAGCTTTTTTGATGGGGGGGATCCCGGATCCCGGATCCGGGATGGCTAGAACTTCTACCAACAACATGGTGACATGCTACAGATGTTAACTAGAACTACTACCAACAACATGGTGACATGCTACAGATGTTAACTAGAACTACTACCAACAACATGGTGACATGCTACAGATGTTAACTAGAACTACTACCAACAACATGGTGACATGCTACAGATGTTAACTAGAACTACTACCAACAACATGGTGACATGCTACAGATGTTAACTAGAACTACTACCAACAACATGGTGACATGCTACAGATGTTAACTAGAACTACTACCAACAACATGGTGACATGCTACAGATGTTAACTAGAACTACTACCAACAACATGGTGACATGCTACAGATGTTAACTAGAACTACTACCAACATGGTGACATACTACAGTAACTAGAACTACTACCAACAACATGGTGACATGCTACAGATGTTAACTAGTTAACTAGAACTACTACCAACAACATGGTGACATGCTACAGATGTTAACTAGAACTACTACCAACAACATGGTGACATACTACAGATGTTAACTAGTTAACTAGAACTACTACCAACAACATGGTGACATACTACAGATGTTAACTAGTTAACTAGAACTACTACCAACAACATGGTGACATGCTACAGATGTTAACTAGAACTACTACCAACAACATGGTGACATACTACAGTAACTAGAACTACTACCAACAACATGGTGACATGCTACAGTAACCTAGAACTACTACCAACAACATGGTGACATGCTACAGATAATTAACTAGAACTACTACAACAACATGGTGACATGCTAATATGTTAACTAGAACTACTACCAACAACATGGTGACATGCTACAGATGTTAACTAGAACTACCTACCAACAACATGGTGACATGCTACAGATGTTAACTAGAACTACTACCAACAACAATGGTGACATGCTACAGATGTTAACTAGAACTACTACCAACAACATGGTGACATGCTACAGAGTTAACTACGAACTACTACCAACCATGGTGACATACTACAGTACCTAGAACTACTACCAACAACATGGTGACATGCTACAGATGTTAACTAGAACTACTACCAACAACATGGTGACATGCTACAGATGTTAACTAGAACTACTACCAACAACATGGTGACATGCTACAGATGTTAACTAGAACTACTACCAACAACATGGGACATGCTACAGATGTAACTAGAACTACTACAACAACATGGTGACATGCTACAGATGTAACTAGAACTACTACCAACAACTGGTGACATGCCTACAGATGTAACTAGAACTACTACCAACAACATGGTGACATGCTACAGATGTTAACTAGAACTACTACCAACAACATGGTGATATGTCTACAGATGTTAACTAGAACTACTACCAACAACATGGTGACATGCTACAGATGTTATAACTAGAACTACTACCAACAACATGGTGACATGCTACAGATGTTAACTAGAACTACTACCAACAACATGGTGACATGCTACAGATGTTAACTAGAACTACTACCAACAACATGGTGACATGCTACAGATGTTAACTAGAACTACTACCAACAACTTGGTGACATGCTACAGATGTTAACTAGAACTACTACCAACAACATGGTGACATGCTACAGATGTTAACTAGAACTACTACCAACAACATGGTGACATGCTACAGATGTTAACTAGAACTACTACCAACACCATGGTGACATGCTACAGATGTTAACTAGAACTACTACCAACAACATGGTGACATGCTACAGATGTTAACTAGAACTACTACACAACAACATGGTGACATGCTACAGATGTTAACTAGAACTACTACCAACAACATGGTGACATGCTACAGATGTTAACTAGAACTACTACCAACAACATGGTGACATGCTACAGATGTTAACTAGAACTACTACCAACACATGGTGACATACTACAGATGTTAAGATGTAACTAGATATACTACCAACAACATGGTGACACTACAGATGTTAACTATAACTACTACCAACAACATGGTGACATGCTACAAGATATTACTATACTACTAACAACAACATGGTGACTATCTCAGATGTTACACTAGAACTACTACCACAACATGGTGACATGCTACAGATGTTAACTAAACTACTACCAACATGGTGCATGCTACAGATGTTAACTAGAACTACTACCAACAACATGTGACATGCCACAGATGTTAACTAAACTACTACCACAACATGGTGACATGCTACAGATGTTAACTAGACTACTACAAACAACATGGTGACATGCTACAGATTTAATAGAACTACTACCAACAACATGGTGAATGCTACAGATGTTAACTAGAACTACTACCAACAACATGGTGACATGCTACAGATGTTACTAGAACTACTACCAACACATGGTGACATGCTACAGATGTTAACTAGAACTACTACACAACCATGGTGACATGCACAGATGTTTAACTAGAACTACTACCCACAACCATGGTGACATGCTACAGATGTTAACTAGAACTACTACCACACACATGGTGACATGCTACAGATGTTAACTAGACTACTACCAACAACATGGTGACATGCTACAGATGTTAACTAGAACTACTACCAACAACACTGGTGACATCTGACAATGTTAACTAGAACTACTACCACACCATGGTGACATGCTACAGATTTAACTAAACTACTACCAACAACATGGTGACATGCTACAGATGTTAACTAGAACTACTACCAACAACATGTGACATTACAGATGTAACTAAACTACTACCAACACTGGTGACATGCTACAGATGTTTACATAACACTACCACCCATTGTGACATGCTACAGATGTTAACTAGAACTACTACCAACAACATGGTGACATGCTACAGATGTTACTAAACTACTACCACACTGTGACATCTACAGATGTAACTAGAACTACTACCAACAACATGGTGACATGCTACAGATGTTAACTAGAACTACTCCCAACAACATGGTGACATGCTACAGATGTTAACTAGAACTACTACCAACAACATGGTGACATGCTACAGAGTTAACTAAACTACTACCAACAACATGGTGACATGCTACAGATGTTAACTAGAACTACTACCAACAACATGGTGACATGCTACAGATTTTAACTAGAACTACTACCAACACTGGTGAATGCTACAGATGTTAACTAGAACTACTACCACAACAATGGTGACATGCTACAGATTGTTAACTAGAACTACTACCACAACATGGTGACATGCTACAGATGTTAACTAGAACTACTACCAACAAGGGTGACATCTACAGATGTTACTAAACTGAACTCTACCAACAACATGGTGACATCTACAGACTGTTAACTAGAACTACTACCACAACATGGTGACATGCTACAGATGTTAACTAGAACTACTACCAACAACATGGTGACATGCTACAGATGTTAACTAAACTACTACCAACAACATGGTGACTATCTACAGATGTTAACTAGAAACTACTACCAACAACATGGTGACATACTACAGATGTTAACTAGAACTCACCAACATGGTGACATCGACAATGAACTAGAACTACTATACCAACAACATGGTGACATGCTACAGATGTAACTAGAACTACTACCAACACATGGTGACATGCTACAGAGTTAACTAGAACTACTACAACAACATGGTGACATGCTACGATGTTAAACTGAACTACTACCAACAATGGTGACATGCTACAGATGTTAACTAGAACTACTACCAACAACATGGTGACATACTACAGTAACTAGAACTACTACCAAACCATGGTGACATGCTACAGATGTTAACTAGAACTACTACCAACAACATGGTGACATGCTACAGATGTTAACTAGAACTACTACCAACAACATGGTGACATGCTACAGATAACTAGAACTACTACCAAACATGGTGACATTCTACAGATTTACTAAACTACTACCAACAACATGGTACTCCACAGTAACTAGAACTACTACCAACAATGGTGACATGCTACAGATGTTAACTAGAACTACTACCAACAACTGGTGACTGCTACAGATGTTAACTAGAACTACCACAACATGGTGACATGCTACAGTAACTAGAACTACTACCAACAACATGGTGACATGCTACAGATGTTAACTAGAACTACTACCAACAACATGGTGACATGCTACAGATGTTAACTACTAACCAACAACATGGTGACATGCTACGATGTTAACTAGAACTACTACCACAACATGTTGAATGCTACGACATTAACTAGAACTACTACCAACAACATGGTGACATGCTACAGATGTTAACTAGAACTACTACCAACACATGGTGACATGCTACAGATGTTAACTAGAACTACTACCAACAACATGGTGACATGCTACAGATGTTAACTAGAACTACTACCACAACATGGTGACTACTACAGTAACTAGAACTACTACCAACACATGTGACATGCTACAGATGTTAACTAGAACTACTACCAACAACATGTGACATGCTACAGATGTTAACTAGAACTACTACCAACAACATGGTGACATGCTACAGATTTAACTAAACTACTACCACAACATGGTGACATGCTACAGATATTAACTAGAACTACTACCAACAACATGGTGACATGCTACAGATGTTAACTAGAACTACTACCAACAACATGGGACATGCTACAGATGTTAACTAGAACTACTACAACAACATGGTGACATGCTAAAGATGTTAACTAGAACTACTACCAACACATGGTGACATGCTACAGATGTTAACTAGAACTACTACCAACACATGGTGACACTACAGATGTTAACTAACCACTACCAACATGGTGACATCTACAGATGTTAACTAGAACTACTACCAACATGGTGACATCTACAGAGTACTAAAACTACTACCAACAACATGGTGACATGCTACAGATGTTAACTAGAACTACTACCAACAACATGGTGACATGCTACAGATGTTAACTAGAACTACTACCAACAACATGTGACAGGCTACAGATATTACTAGAACTACTACCAACATGGTGACATACTACAGTAACTAGAACTACTACCACACATGGGAATGCTAGATTACTAGACTACTACCAACACATGGTGACATGCTACAGATTTTACTAGAACTACTACCAACAACATGGTGACATGCTACAGATGTTAACTAGAACTACTACCAACAACATGGTGACATGCTACCATATTAACTAGAACTACTACCAACAACATGGTGACATGCTACAGATTTAACTAGAACTACTACAACAACATGGTGACATGCTACAGATG
The DNA here is from genome assembly GCF_016432855.1 of Salvelinus namaycush. Classification (NCBI taxonomy): domain Eukaryota; kingdom Metazoa; phylum Chordata; class Actinopteri; order Salmoniformes; family Salmonidae; genus Salvelinus; species Salvelinus namaycush. Next base: position 41,120,431 of record NC_052332.1, read on the forward strand.
TTAACTAGAACTACTACCAACAACATGGTGACATGCTACAGATTTTAACTAGACTACTACACCAACAACATGGTGACATGCTACATGTTAACTAGAACTACTACCAACAACATGTGACATGCTACAGATGTTAACTAGCTATACTACCAACAACTGGTGACAGCTACAGATGTTAACTAGAACTACCAACAACATGGTGACATGCTACAGATGGTAACTAGAACTACTACCAACAACATGGTGACATGCTACAGATGTTAACTAGAACTACTACCAACAACATGGTGACATGCTACAGATGTTAACTAGAACTACTACCAACACATGGTGACATGCTACAGATGTTAACTAGAACTACTAAACACAACTTGGTGACATGCTACAGATGTTAACTAGAACTACTACCAACAACATGGTGACATGCTACAGTAACTAGAACTACTACCAACATGGTGACATGCTACAGATGTTAACTAGAACTACTACCAACAACATGGTGACATGCTACAGATGTTAACTAGAACTACTACCAACAACATGGTGACATGCTACAGATGTTAACTAGAACTACTACCAACAACATGGTGACATCTACAGTAACTAGAACTACTACCAAAACATGGTGACATGCTACAGATGTTAACTAAACACTACCAACAACATGGTGACATGCTACAGATGTTAACTGAACTACTACCACAACATGGTGACATGCTACAGATGTTAACTGAACTACTACCAACAACATGGTGACATGCTACAGATGTTAACTAGAACTACTACCAACAACATGGTGACATGCTACAGATGTTAACTAGAACTACTACCAACAACATGGTGACATCTACAATGTTAACTAGAACTACTACCAACACATGGTGACTACTACATATCAGTTAACTAGAACTACTACCAACAACATGGTGACATCTACAGATGTAACTAAACTAAACTACTCCAACAACATGGTGACATGCTACAGATGTTACACTAGAACTACTACACCAACAACATGGTGACATGCTACAGATGTTAACTAAACTACTACCAACAACATGGTGACATGCTACAGATGTTAACTAGAACTACTACCAACACATGGTGACATGCTACAGATGTTAACTAAACTACTACAACTGGGACATCTACAGTAATCGAACTACTACCAACAACATGGTGACTATCTACAGATGTTAACTAGAACTACTACCAACAACATGGTGACATCTACAGATTTAACTAGAACTACTACCAACAACATGGTGACATGCTACAGATGTTAACTAGAACTACTACCAACAACATGGTGACATGCAACAGATGTTAACTAAACTACTACCACAACATGGTGACTACTACAATGTAACTAGAACTACTACCAACAACATGGTGACATGCTACAGATGTTAACTAGAACTACTACCAACACATGGTGACATGCTACAGATGTTAACTAGAACTACTACCAACAACATGGTGACATGCTACAGTAACGAAACTACTACCAACAACATGGTGACATGCTACAGATGTTAACTAGAACTACTACCACACCATGGTGACATGCTACAGTAACTAGAACTACTACCAACAACATGGTGACATGCTACAGATGTTAACTAGAAACTATACCAACATGGTGACATGCTACAGATGTTAACTAGAACTACTACCAACAACATGGTGACATGCTACAGATGAACTAGAAACTACTACCAAAACATGGTGACATGCTACAGATGTTAACTAGACTACTACCAACAACATGGTGACATACTACAGATGTTATAGAACTAACTAACCAACAACATGGTACATGCTACAGATGTAACTAGAACTACTACCAACAACATGGTGACTGCTACAGATGTTAACTAGAACTACTACCACAAACATGGTGACATGCTCAGATGTTAACTAGAACTACTACCACAACATGGTGACATGCTACAGATGTTAACTAGAACTACTACCAACAACATGGTGACATGCTACAGATGTTAACTAGAAACTACTACCAACACATGGTGACCATACAGAGTGAACTAGACTACTACCAACAACATGGTGACATGCTACAGATGTTAACTAGAACTACCTACCAACAACAGGGGTGACATGCTACAGATGTTACCTAGAACTCT
>NC_052332.1:41122674-41132674 GCF_016432855.1 Salvelinus namaycush
GTAACTATTATCTAGAAACTACTACCAACAACATGGTGACATCTACAGATGTTAACTATACTAGAACTACTACCAACAACATGTGACATGCTACAGATGTTACAGAACTACTACCAAACATGGTGACATGCTACATGTTAACTAGAACTACTACCAACACATGTGAATACTACAGTAACTAGAACTACTACCACACATGGTGACATGCTACAGATATTAACTAGAACTACTCCAACATGGTGACATGCTACAGATGTTAACTAGAACTACTACCAACAACATGGTGACATGCTACGATGTTAACTAGAACTACTACAACAACATGGTGACAATGCTACAGATTTTAACTAGAACACTACCAACAACATGGTGACATGCTAAGATGTTAACTAAAATACTACCAACACATGGTGCATCTACAGATGTTACTAAACTACTACCAACATGGTGACTACTACAGTAACTAGAACTACTACCACAAACATGTGACATGCTACAGATGTTAACTAGAACTACTACCAACAACATGGTGACATGCTACAGATGTTAACTAAGAACTACTACCACTACCACACATGGTGACATGCTACAGATGTTAACTAGAACTACTACCACAACATGGTGACAGCTACAGATGTTAACTAGACCTACTACCAACAACATGGTGACATGCTACAGATGTTAACTAGACTACTACCACAACTATGGTGACATGCTACAGATGTTACCTAGAACTACTACCAACAACATGGTGACATGCTACAGATGTTAACTATAACTACTACCACAACATGGTGACATGCTACAGATATTACTAGAACTACTACCAACAACATGGTGACATGCTACAGATGTTAACTAGAACTACTACCACAACTGGTGCATGCTACAGATGTTAACTAAACTACTACCAACAACATGGTGACATGCTACAGATGTTAACTAGAACACTACCACAACTTGTGACATACTCAGTAACTAGAACTACTACCAACAAACATGGTGACATGCTACAGATGTTAACTAGAACTACTACCAACAACATGGTGACATGCTACAGATGTTAACTAGAAACTACTACCAACACATGGTGACATGCTACAGATGTTAACTAGAACTACTACAACAACATGTGACATGCTACAGAGTTTACTAGAACTACTACCAACACATGTGACATCTACAGATGTTAACTAGAACTACTACCAACAACATGGTGACATGCTACAATGTTAACTAGAACTACTACCAACACATGGGTGACATGCTACAGATTTAACTAGAACTACTACCAACAACATGGTGACATGCTACAGATTTTAACTAAACTACTACCAACACATGGTGACATGCTACAGATGTTAACTAGAACTACTACCAACAACATGGTGACATGCTACAGATGTTACTTAACTACTACCAACACACATGGTGACATGCTACAGATGTTAACTAGAACTACTACCACAACATGGTGACACATGCTACAGATGTTACTAGAACTACTACCAACAACAGGTGACATGCTACAGATGTTAACTAGAACTACTACCAACCATGGTGACATGCTACAGATGTTAACTAGAACTACTACCAACAACATGGTGACACTACAGATGTTAACTAACTACTACCAACAATGGTGACATCTACAGATTTAACTGAACTACTACCAACCTTGTGACTAGCTACAGATGTAACTAGAACTACTACAAACAACATGGTGACATGCTACAGATGTTAACTAGAACTACTACCCACAACATGGTGACATGCTACAGATGTTACTAGAACTACTACCACAACATTTGACTGCTACAGATGTTAACTAGAACTACTACCAACAACTTGGTGACATGCTACAGATTTAACTAGAACTACTACCAACAACAGGTGACATGCTACAGATTTTAACTAGAACTACTACCACAACATGGTGACATGCTACAGATTTACTAGAACTACTACAACAACATGGTGACATGCTACAGATGTTAACTAGAACTACTACCAACAACATGGTGACATGCTACAGATGTTAACTAAACTACTACCAACACATGGTGCATGCTCAGATGTTAACTAGAACTACTACCAACAACATGGTGACATCTACAGATGTTAACTAGAACTACTACCACAACAATGGTGACATGCTACAATGTTAACTAGACTACTACCAACAACAGGGACATGCACAGATGTTAACTAGAACTACACCAACAACTGGTGACATGCTACAGTATTAACTAGAACTACTACCACAACATGGTGACATGCTACAGATGTTAACTAGAACTAATACAACAAACATGGTGACATGCTACAGATGTTAACTAGAACTACTACCAACAACATGGGTGACATGCTACAGATGTTAACTAGAACTACTACCAACAACAGGGTACATGCTACAGATGTTAACTAGAACTACTACCAACAACATGGTGACATGCTACAGATGTTAACTAGAACCTACCAACAACATGGTGACATGCTACAGATGTTAACTAGACTACTACCAACAACATGGTGACATGCTACAGATGTTAACTAGAACTACTACCACAACATGGTGACATGCTACAGATGTTAACTAGAACTACTACCAACAACTGGTGACATGCTACAGATGTTAACTAGAACTACTACCAACACATGGTGACATGCTACAGATGTTAACTAGAACTACTACAACAACATGGTGACATCCAGATGTTAACTAGAACTACTACCAACAACATGGTGACATGCTACAGATGTTAACTAGAACTACTACCAAACACATGGTGACATGCTACAGATGTTACTAGAACTACTACCCAACAATGTGACATGCTACAGATGTTACTAGAACTACTACCAACAACATGGTGACATGCTCCAGATGTTACTAGAACTACTACCAACAACATGGTGACATGCTACAGATGTTAACTAGACTACTACCAACACATGGTGACATGCTACAGATTAACTAGAACTACTACCAACAACTGGTGACATGCTACAGATTTAACTAGAACTACTACCAACACTTGGTGACATGCTACAGATGTTACTAACTACTACCAACAACATGGTGACATGCTACAGATGTTAACTAGAACTACTACCAACAACATGGTGACATGCTACAGATGTTAACTAAACTACTACCAACACATGTGACATGCTACAGATGTTAACTAGAACTACTACCAACACATGGTGACATGCTACAAATGTTAACTAGAACTACTACCAACAACATGTGACATGCTACAGATGTTAACTGAACTACTACCACAACACATGGTGACTGCTACAGATGTTAACTGAACTACTACCAACACATGGTGACATGCTACAGATGTTAACTAGAACTACTACCAACAACATGGGTGCATACTACAGATGTTAACTAGAACTACTACCAACAACATGGTGACATCTACAGATGTTATAGAACTAGAACTACTACCAACAACATGGTGACATGCTACAGATGTTAACTAGAACTACTACTACCAACAACATGGTGACATCTACAGATGTTACTAGAACTACTACCAACAACATGGTGACATGCTACAGATTTAACTAGAACTACTACCAACAACATGGTGACATGCTACAGATGTTAACTAGAACTACTACCAACACATGGTCATGCTACAGATGTTAACTAGAACTACTACCAACACTGGTGACATACTACAGTTAACTAGAACTACTACCAACAACATGGTGACTGCTACAGATGTTAACTAGAACTACTACCAACCATGGTGACATCTACAAGTACTAGAACTCTACACAACATGGTGACATGCTACAGATGTTAACTAGAACTACTACCAACAACATGGTGACTGCTACGATGTTAACTAGAACTACTACCAACAACATGGTGACATACTACAGATAACTAGAACTACTACCAACAACATGGTGACATGCTACAGATGTTAACTAGAACTACTACACAACAACATGGTGACATGCTACAGATGTTAACTAGAACTACTACCAACAACATGGTGACATGCTACGTACTAGAATACTACCAACAACATGTGACATGCTACAGATGTTAACTAGAACTACTACCAACAACATGGTGACATGCTACAGTAACTAGAACTACTACCAACAATGGTGACATGCTACGATGTTAACTAGAACTACTACCAACATGGTGCATCTACAGATGTTAACTAGAACTACTACCAACAACATGGTGACATGCTACATAACTAGAACTACTACCAACAACATGGTGACATACTACAATGTTACTAGAACTACTACCAACACATGGTGACATGCTACAGATGTTAACTAGAACTACTACCAACAACATGGTGACATGCTACAGATGTTAACTAGAACTACTACCAACAACATGGTGACATGCTCAGATTTAACTAACCTACTACCAACAACATGGTGTACATGCTAACGATGTTAACTAGAACTACTACCACAACATGGTGACATGCTACAGATGTTAACTAGAACTACTACCAACAACATGGTGAACATGCTACAGATGTTAACTAGAACTACTACCAACACATGGTGACTACTACAGATGTTAACTAGAACTACTAACCAACAACATGGTGACATGCTACGATGTTAACTAGAACTACTACCCACATGGTGACATCCTACAGATGTTAACTAGAACTACTCCAACAACATGGTGACATGCTAAGATGTTAACTAGAACTACTACCAACAACATGGTGACATGCTACAGATTTACTAGAACTACTACCAACAACATGGTGACATGCTACAGATGTTAACTAGAACTACTACCACAACATGGTGACATGCTACAGATGTTAACTAGAACTACTACCAACAACATGGTGACATGCTACAGATGTTTAACTAGAACTACTACCACCACATGGTGACATGCTACAGATGTTAACTAGAACTACTACCACAACATGGTGACATACTACAGATGTTAACTAGAACACTACCAACTGGTTGACATACACCAACAACATGGTGACATGCTACAGATGTTAACTAGAACTACTACCAACACCATGGTGACATGCTACAGATGTTAACTAGAACTACTACCAACAACATGGTGACATACTACAGATGTTAACTAGAACTACTACCAACATGGTGACATACTACAGATGTTAACTAGAACTACTACCAACATGGTGACATACTACAGTAACTAGAACTACTACCAACAACATGGTGACATGCTACAGATGTTAACTAGAACTACTACCAACAACATGGTGACATGCTACAGATGTTAACTAGAACTACTACCAACAACATGGTGACATGCTACAGATATTAACTAGAACTACTACCAACATGGTGACATACTACAGTAACTAGAACTACTACCAACAACATGGTGACATGCTACAGATGTTAACTAGAACTACTACCAACAACATGGTGACATGCTACAGATGTTAACTAGAACTACTACCAACAACATGGTGACATGCTACAGATGTTAACTAGAACTACTACCAACAACTTGGTGACATGCTACAGATGTTAACTAGAACTACTACCAACAACATGGTGACATGCTACAGATGTTAACTAGAACTACTACCAACAACATGGTGACATGCTACAGATGTTAACTAGAACTACTACCAACAACATGGTGACATGCTACAGATGTTAACTAGAACTACTACCAACAACATGGTGACATGCTACAGATGTTAACTAGAACTACTACCAACAACATGGTGACATGCTACAGATGTTAACTAGAACTACTACCAACAACATGGTGACATACTACAGATGTTAACTAGAACTACTACCAACAACATGGTGACATGCTACAAATGTTAACTAGAACTACTACCAACAACATGGTGACATGCTACAGATGTTAACTAGAACTACTACCAACATGGTGACATGCTACAGATGTTAACTAGAACTACTACCAACAACATGGTGACATGCTACAGATGTTAACTAGAACTACTACCAACAACATGGTGACATGCTACAGATGTTAACTAGAACTACTACCACACATGGTGACATACTACAGGATGTTTACTAGAACTACTACCACACATGGTGACATGCTACAGATGTTAACTAGAACTACTACCACAACATGGTGACATGCTACAGATGTTAACTAGAACTACTACAAAACATGGTGACATGCTACAGATGTTAACTAGAACTACTACCAACAACATGGTGACATGCTACAGATGTTAACTAGAACTACTACCAACAACATGGTGACATGCTACAGATATTAACTAGAACTACTACCAACAACATGGTGACATGCTACAGATGTTAACTAGAACTACTACCAACAACATGGTGACATGCTACGATGTTACTAGAACTACTACCAACCAACATGGTGACATGCTACAGAGTTAACTAGAACTACTACCAACACATGGTGACATGCTACAGATGTTAACTAGAACTACTACCAAACAACATGGGGTGACATGCTAAAGATGTTAACTAGAACTACTACCAACAACATGGTGACATGCTACAGATGTTACTAGAAATACTACAACAACAACATGGTGACATGCTACAGATGTTAACTAGAACTACTAACAACAACATGGTGACATGCTACAGATGTTAACTAGAACTACTACAACAACATGGTGACTGCTACAGATGTTAACTAGAACTACTACCATACCAACATGGTGACATGCTACAGATTTAACTAGAACTACTACCAACAACATGGTGACATACTACAGATGTTAACTAGAACTACTACCAACAACATGGTGACATGCTACAGATGTTAACTAGAACTACTACCAACAACATGGTGACATGCTACAGATGTTAACTAGAACTACTACCAACAACATGGTGACATGCTACAGATGTTAACTAGAACTACTACCAACGAACATGGTGACATGCTACAGAATTGTTAACTAGTTAAGCTAGAACGACTACCAACAACATGGTGACATACTACAGATGTTAACTAGAACTACTACCACAGGTTGACATGCTACAGATGTTAACGAGAACTAACTACCAAGCAACATGGTGACATGCTACAGATGTTAACTAGAACTACTGACCAACAACATGGTGACATACTACAGATGTTAAACTAGGACTACTACCCAAACAACAATGGTGACATGCTACAGTAACTAGACTACTACCAACAACATGGTGACATGGCTACAGATGTTAAACTAGAACTACTACCAACAACTGGTGACATGATAACAGATGGTTAAACTAGAACTACTACAACAACATGGTGACGATGCTACAAAGATGTTAACTAGAAAATACTACCGAACAACATAGGGTGACCATGCTACAGATGTTAAACTAGAACTACTACCAACAACATGGTGACGATGCTACAGTAACTATAACTACTACCAACAACATGGTGACATGCTACAGATGTTAACTAGAACTACTACCAACAACATGGTGACATGCTACAGATGTTAACTAGAACTACTACCAACAACATGGTGACATGCTACAGATGTTAACTAGAACTACTACCAACAACATGGTGACATGCTACAGATGTTAACTATAACTACTACCAACATGGTGACATACTACAGATGTTAACTAGAACTACTAGCAACAACATGGTGACATACTACAGTAACTAGAACTACTACCAACAACATGGTGACATACTACAGATGTTAACTAGAACTACTACCAACAACATGGTGACATGCTACAGATGTTAACTAGAACTACTACCAACAACATGGTGACATGCTACAGATGTTAACTAGAACTACTACCAACAACATGGTGACATGCTACAGATGTTAACTAGAACTACTACCAACAACATGGTGACATGCTACAGATGTTAACTAGAACTACTACCAACAACATGGTGACATGCTACAGATGTTAACTAGAACTACTACCAACAACATGGTGACATGCTACAGATGTTAACTATAACTACTACCAACATGGTGACATGCTACAGATGCATTAAGTGTTGAAAAGTAATCACTGAAAACACAAACATAAGGTGCTCCAGTATTAATATGTAAATAGGCTGTCTATAATCACTGTTTGAAGGAGCATTTCACATTTTAAATCACACAACTTATTTCATGCACAGTGTGCACATCCAGGCTAGTATTTTCTGGTGTTCAAAAATATATATTTACAAACATGAACAATAAGTCTTTACTAAATAAAAATACTAAATCACTAAATGTGTTGTACTTTATTCTTTCAACAGGCATACATGCAGATATTAGATAAATCCTCATACCTGATGTTTGCTGTTGTTGTAGATGTTGTCTTTGTTGTTGTATTATATTGTTGTCAGCTCTCCCTCTGTCTCTCTCTCTCCCTGTCTCTCTCTCTCTCTCTCTCTCTCTCTGAGTGGTTCTGTCACCTCTGGGACAGGTGGATGTTATTCAGGTGCATTTCAACACCTGTACCTCCTGCTACCCAACTTCATATTGTAGTGATGTCATGATGGAGGGATGAATGGCATCTCTATTCTTTGTTCAGTCCTATTTCCATAGAGACAAAAAGACTGGTCAAAGAAAACAAAATGTGAAGAAACCCCTTCAGCACACATGCAAATACCAACACAATACACAATACACAATCTCTCTATCTCTCCCTCTCCCCCTCTCTCTCTCTCTCTCTCTCTCTCTCTCTCTCTCTCTTTCTCTCTCTCTCTCCCTCTCTCTCTCAATTCAATTCAATTGACTTTATTGACATGGCAAGTTCATTATTATTGTCAAAGTATACATATCGAAAAATAAAAATCAAATATATATGTATATATATACAAAATATATATATATTTATATATAAATAAATGGTGGGACCAACAGTAATAATAATAGTAGTAGTGTACATGGGATTACCATTAACAACAACTACAACAACAATATTAATCAGAACAACAATACATTAAATCAATGGTAGTAGACCAGTGTCAATATGACTGAGAAGACATATGACCTGGTATGAAAGACAAAACAAAACTAAGCTAAATGGGAAATATTATCAACATTACTTTGCATTTTTCACTGGCTGTCCCTCAGGTTATGGCAGGAGGACACATATTTGGCTGCCAAAACTGCACATTTTGGCTTTTCACACAATAAATATTTGATTTTTTCTTCATCTTTTATAGTTTCAAATTCTTTGTATTGAGTTATAATTTTGGGAAAGAAATATGCTCTTAGGTCTGAGTATTTGTCACAGTGTAGTAGGAAATGCACCTCTGTCTCTACCTCTCCCCTGGAGCATAGTGAGCACAGCCTGTCCTCTCTGGGCAGCCAGGTTTGTCTGTGACGACCGGTCTCTATAGCCAGACTGTGCTCACTGAGTCTGTACCTAGTCAATGTTTTCCTCAGATTTCTATCAGTCACAGTGGTCAAATAGTCTGCCACCATGTACTGTCTGTTTAGAGCCAAATAGCATTGAAGTTTACTTAGATTTTTTGTGGTGTCTTTCCAATAGGTTATATATTTTTCTTTTTGTTTTTTGATGATTTGGTTGGGCCAGATTTTCTGAGGGCTGTCCCGAGGCTCTATGGGGTTGGTTTGGGTTGGTGAACTGAGCCTCAGAACCAGCTGGCTGAGGGGACTCTTCTCTGGTTTCATCTCTTGACATTGTAGGGCTGTGTGATGAAGAGTGATGAAGATGGTTGAGCCTCAGAACCAGCTGGCTGAGTGCTGTCCTGAGGCTCTATGGGGTTGGTTTGGGTTAGTGAACTGAGCCTCAGAACCAGCTGGCTGAGGGGACTCTTCTCTGGTTTCATCTCTTGACATTGTAGAGCTGTGTGATGGAATGTTTTAGGGTCACTTGTTTTTAGATGGTTGTAAAATTTGATGGCTCTTTTTTCTATTTGAATGAGGAGGGGGTATTGGCCCAATTCTGCCCTACATGCGTTATTTGGAGTTTTTCTTTGTACTTGCGATACAGTCTTGCAAAACTCTGCATGCAATATTTCAGT